>NC_056746.1:809764834-810049834 GCF_019279795.1 Protopterus annectens
AACTCCGGTCCGCTAATGATTGGCAGTAGATTTTTATGGTGCTGAGTTGCCAGCCCAATGCCCAACCTTCAGCGAAGGCACGCCCATTCACGCATGTCTTTCGGAGGCCACTTGACCGTGCGGAGAACATGCAGATTCCACACAGAAGGTACACTAGCTGAAAATCGAACGGGAGAGCCTCTTGCTGTAAGGCAACAACGCAACCTCTGTACCACCATGGCAGTTCATTATTTTCAAGTGTAATAGGGTTACTAAACAGGTGCCCCTGCTTTTTTCCTTCTTCTTTCTTTATTTCTCCTTGTTCAGTATTAAGAAATGCAGGCAGTGCAGTGCAAAAAAAGAAGAGAAGGCTGGTCAAAACAGCATGATACAAGAAATATTGATGTGCTTTTTCTTACTCTTGTATATGGAAATGACTGAATTAAGGCCCTTGGCATCATCTAGTAACAAGTTTTTAGAGGAAGTAAATAAAAAATAACACTGAATATAATGAAAAGTTTTCCTCTAGCAAATAAATGACTGCTTGTAGAGGCAAATGTGTATCTGGTTCTCATGTCTCCATGAAGACAATCTGATAAGGGGCAATAAAAACAGAATAATTCTTTCTTTCAATGACTAGGAGATAATGTTTTCTGAAAGTTTTTTCCCAATCTGGGAGAGGAATAAAGATAAGACTTAGAAGCACAGACTGTACCATGCATCTTAGCATGGATAATCTTCCTTATAGGTTAATCCAAATCTATGAGTGTGGGTGTTAATCAAGACAATTGTTCCTATTAGGAGGTTCAAACTTCAATATTTGTAGATGTACATAGTTTTTGTGTTAGTATTAATGGGTTTTATTGGTGTTTTTTTTTTTTTTATTGTTTGAGGGCTTTCACTAAAACAAAAGGATCTGTAAGATTTAACATAGCTTCCCATGGATATGACAAGAAACAACTGTGTAAAGATCAACCTGCCAAACATTAGTGCATGTATGTAACACAAAAGCTGGAAGTAGACATTTTTAAAAAGCTATTACACATAACACTTGGGAATAATAACTGCTTAACATAATGACAACACTTTCTATATTATCTTTAAATGTAAATAGTCTCATATATATATATATATATATATATATATATATATATATATAAAAGAAAGAGTAGTGAACTATATTAACAAATGTAGAGTGCAAATCACTATGCTACAGGAGACACATTTGGAAAGAACTGAACATGTGAATTTGATAAAGAAAGGTTGTTAGGATGGTTATTCAATGGAATATCTGCACAAAGGAAAAGGGGAGTACTTATATTAATTGCAAGAGGTCCTCCAATAATGATAGAAGAGGATAAAAAAGATAATAATGGTAGATTTGTAGTACTAAGGTGCTACTGATAAGGAAGGAGGAGGATTACACTGGCATGTATTTATATTCCACCTAAAACTACTATAAAGGAGCTTACAAAAATTCTGGGAGAAATAATAAGTTTTCAGCAGGGAATATTATTTATAGGTGGAGACTAAAATTTGATTTGCTGCAGTAGGGATGCTTCTGAATAAATTTATGAAAATATCTGGCATGGAAGATGTGAATTCAGTAGTAGGAGTTTAGACTAAATTTATACATTATTCCCCAACATACAAAAGCTGGGGTAGGCTAGACAGAACTTATATTTCAGTGGAACATGTGTATTTAATTGAATGTTCTGATATGCATCCAATAACTTTTTCAGATCAGGCGCCAATAATAACTAAAATAAAAAATACAGGGTAATGAAATAAAAAATAAGACACTGATGCTTTCTCACCTATCTTTTGAAAAGAGAAGAATTTAAGGAATGGGTAGTGGAAATTATTCAGAAGTTACTATGGAAGATTTAGACCTCACCATAGCACCTCCACTGCCCTCCTTTCCTTTGTTGATACCATCAACAACTATCGTAACTCCAATCTTTTCTCCTCTGCTCTATTCATTGACCTCTCTAAAGCTTTTGACATGGTGAACCACTCTTCCCTTATTAACATCCTTGAATCCCTCTCATTTGATAACCTGGCTATAAAATGGTTTACTTCTTATCTAAGCAACATACATCAAGCCGTTCTTTGGGACAATCATATCTCTTCCTTATTGCCTGTTTCTATTGGAGTCCCACAGGGCTCCATTCTTGGGCCACTTCTCTTTTCCCTTTACATAAACGATCTTAACACTGTAATCCCTCAAGCTACCTGCATCCAATATGCTGACGACTCCACTATTATTTGTTCAGCATCTACCTCTTCAGAGCTACTCTCTCTAACTCAAACTACCTTCAACACTGTAGAAACTTGGTTTACTAGACGGTACCTCTTCCTCAATGCTAAAAAAACTAAACTTCTCCTTTTCACTCCTACCACTCGAGCCTCCCCATTAAACTTCAACATCTTGTCTAATGACACCACTCTCATCTCTCCTGACACGACAACTAAACTGCTAGGAATAACCATCGATAACAATCTCACTTTTGATCAACACATCAATAACATCATCAAAACAGTTAACAAAAAAATAGGATCATTATACCGTATTAAACCATTTCTTACACCTTCTACCAGAGCTACTATCGCCCACTCCCATCTGATATCTACTTTCTTTTACGCCTCACCTATTTTCACTAACCTTAAGAAGGCTAACCTAAATAAACTAGCAACTTGTTACAATAGCATTGCCCGCTTTGCCACCAGTAACCCTTTCAGAACACATCACTGTCATAACCTAAAACTCCTAGGCTGGCTAGAGCTACAAAACTGTCTTATGATCTCACAACTTACCATTGCCCACAAGATACTTTACCAACTTGATAACACCCCTATACTTTCTCAACTTTTAATCCCTTATAACAATCTTACCTCCCTTCGATCTTCTTCTAAACTCATGACCAAATCTGTAAAATCCCATAACTTAGCTGGTGACTCTCTGTTCACTAATACTGTAGGTAGGACATGGAATCTGCTACCCACTGACATCACTCTAATCTCCTCCTTACCACTCTTCAAACAAAAAATCAAACTGTACTTCCAAAATCACTGGCTTTGTTCCTGTAGGACTCCTGACTAACCTTCTTCATTCCCCCCTACTCTACTATAACTATACACTGTGCTTATTAGCTATACATATACTTTCTTTTTTCTTGCCCTGTTGCTCTCCTCTTATGCTCTGACCCACTCCTCCTTTTTCTCTCCCCTGCCCTCTTTTCCATCTTCCTACTTCTTCTCCTTACTAGACTATTGTTTCTCACTCTTCTCCTCTCTTGTATTTCTACATTAATCCCTTCTAATCTCCTGCTTTACTTCTTTCTCTCCGACGGATTATCGAAAGCAAATTGCTAATCTTTAGCTTTTTAATTGTGATGCTTCTACTGAACTAGTATATTTTTTGTGTGTGCCTTAGGTATTTGTTGTTCTTATTACTAAATGTATATTCTTATTGTACTTAAATTTTTTATTAATATGTCTCTTTGTAATTGATTTATGTGTGGAGCTTTTCTCCCCGGGCCCCTACTGAAAATGGACATATATCCAGCTAGACTAGCCCGGTTAACAAATGTAAAATAAAATAAAATAAATAAATAAATAAATAAAAATTTAATTTTTTTTCTGAAACTATAGCTAAGGAGTGGGATAGAATTAAACAGGGGGTTAAAAATAGGGTGGAAATAAAAGAAAGAGAGCTATGGTTCAGAACTAACATGAATTGTTTAGAAGAACTGACAAAGGTAAAAATATTGTAGAATTGGAGAATCTCACAGAACAAGAAGAGGAACAATTGCAGAATGCTAAACAGAAAATAAGAGACTACCTTGATAATATCCATAAGTTTAGAAAAAACTGCTGTTAAGCAACTGTTTTTTTATAATAACTGCAGAGCACAAAAACCTTTAGCACAATGATGCAGGAAACAGAAATTAGAAAGGGTTGTTGCCAAGCTTAGGGAGCCTATAACAAGGAAGATAACAAGAGATTCTGTAGAGATACTAGAAATATTTTGGAATTTTTACAAAAATCTGTATAAAGCAGAGAAATATGGAAATCAAGAAAAGGTACAAATAGAAATGTTTATACAGGAATTCAACATGCCAAGGTTAGAGGTAGGTGGGGTTCAATTACTAACAGTTAGGATAGGGGGAGATGAAATAAAAATGGTAATGTATAACCAATCTACAGGAAAGTCCCCTAAAAACAGATTGTATTCCTGTGCAAGTCTGGAAGCTAGGAGGGAAAAATGATAAATATGTGGAAGGTTTTTTAACAGTAATGTAAGAGGAGGAAAAGCACCAACATTATGTAAGAAAGCAATGGTGGCTGTAATATCTAAAGAGGGTAAAGATCTATCAGATCCATCGTCATATAGGCCCATTTCAATTCTTAACCACGATCATAGCATTTATATCTGTAATGACTAACAGAATGGCAAAGGTGATGCCAAAATTGATAGATATGGATCTAAGTGGTTTTGTGAATGGGTAGTAAACATTTAACAACATTAACAGAAAAATGATGATCCAGAGGGAAGCAGAATGTAAGAAAATACCACTGTTTTGTTGGTGGGTCTTGATGCAGAGAAAATATTTGACAGAGTACACTGGGATTTTATGAGCAGGGCAGTGGAAGTATTTGCAGTTCCTGAAAAAATAAGGTTGATTAGGAGGATATATAAGGGATCAGAAGCAAAAACTGAAGTGGATGAGTTCCTCTCTAAGTTCTGTTTGAGCAGAGGAACCAGACAGGGGTGTCCTCTTTTTACTTTATTTGTGTTATATTTAGAACCATTGGCAAAGAAAATAAGGGAAAAAGAAATTCAAGGATATAACTGGCATGATAGTCAAGAAAAGCTGGCTTTATTTGTAGATGATATTATTTTATATCTGATAAAACTAGAAAAGGACATTTTAGTGTTGTGGATCATTTTGAGACAGCTTCAAGTCTTTTCTAGATACAAAATGAATGAAGCTAAACAAAGGCAATAGCTGTAAACCATGTACCCACTATGTACCCACACATACTTTGGTTCAGCAATATCCATTTTAATGGGGACATGATAAAATGAAGTACTTAGGAGTATGGATTAAAAAGGATTTTATTGTGGCATTTAAGGATATGTGGGAAGAGACTAAACAAAAGATAATGCAAAAACTGAGCAATTGGGAGATCTGTTTTATGGCTATGGATAGCAAGATATATGGAGTTAAAATGTTTTAGTCCCTTTACTTTCATACATAAGTCAGGCATATTTTTAAAACAAGTGGAGAAGTTGTGGATAACAATTAATGAAGAGCTGAAGGATTTTATCTTGGATGGGAAGATGGCAAAAGTCAAGTGGGATAAGTTGATTCTTCCAATAAAACAAGATGGTTTGGAATTACCTGATTTGAAGAGGTATTTCAGAGTTAGGCAGTTAAGGCTCTTATACGTAGCACAAGCAGAAAGCTATAATTCAAAGTGAAAAGGGATAATGATAAAACAGATGGAAGTTCAAGAAACAAGAAGAAACTGGAATTTTGGATTCAGATCCTAAAAGAGAATAATGATAACCATACAGAATATTATTTTCATAAAGTAGCAGAAAGTATTCTAAAAAAGTAAGCCAATACAGCAATGGAGAAAGGAAATTCTGCCAAGAGGGATAACTGCAATTAAGGATACAGACAGTAGACAAGAGGGGGCTGGGATTTATTGGTGAAAATTGATGAAAGAATCTAGGTAATGGGAGCAAATAGAGTGGGAAAGGTAATAGAATGGGAAGAGGTCAATAATTTATTTGGATTGCAGGAAAGAGATTGCCTTCCTTATCAAGGATCGATATCAGAGTATAGGTAAAGAGAAAGAAACAGGGGGATCCTAAGCAAAAGACCAGCACTGGTAGACTTTTTAGTATGATCTGGAACAGACACTGCTGTTAAAAAATGGATACTTAGGACAGCATATAAAATACTGCATGATAACTATAAGAATCAATAAGAGGATGTTAGAAGGGATTTGGAAGAGAGATTTTATAAGCAATTCACAAAGAAACAATGGAGGGATTCTTGTATGTCTCCCAAATATGCAACAAAGTCTAGACGATGTAGGATCTTTGCTTGGAAGTATTTACAAAGGAATGTTATACCCCAAGTAGACTCCAAATAATTTTTCCTCAGGTAGATAGCAAATGTTGGAGGTGTGATGAGAAAGAAAGAGGTAATTGTGAACATATTTTGTGGGAGTGTAATAAGATGGCAGACTTTACATAATCTCTGCAGATTACTCTAGCAGAAATACTGAGTGAGCAAATTATTTTTTGAGCTATGATACAGGATCAGAATTGCCTGGATATAGTAATGCCTTGTTGAGTCTAATTAGGGTGACTGCCAAAAAACAGTAACTAGAAAATGGAAATCAAAGTCTAAACCAACTGTACTGTAAGTAGTGAATATAATAACAGAGATAAAAAAATGGAAATGTGATCTTTAGAAAAGGGTAGGAGCAAATTACATAGAAATATGGGAATCGTGGGAAGAATATATGCAAAATAAAATTTTGAAGGAGGAATGAGGTTTAAAAGAAGGCAGGATTTGAATGAGCTATGTAATGTTTGACAATGACTGGATAGAATATAAGTGATGTATAATGTTTGCAACTAAAAATATGTCAATATGATTTATTTTTGTTTATATAAATGTATGATTGCCTGTGTCATAAGTGATTATTTAATAAAGATGCTTCTTGTTTAAAAAAGATGTTATACGGTCTGATTGAGATCTCTAGCAATTGTTTGTGTGAAGTCTGCATGTTCTCCTGGTGACTGCATGGGTTTCCTCCTAAGAACTTGATTAGTGTCTCTGCAGCCCCTCAGATTCTAGATTTGACCTCCTTATTCAGACTTTTGTTCTCCTCAACCACCCCTCCAAGATAAATGAAGCTGTTAACCTGCTCTACTATTTCCCTTTTATCTCATAGGTTCATAGGTAGGTACTATAGGCCTAGCCAGAATGTGTTGGCTTTTGCCACCCCCTTAGATTAGTTCCCCATGCCTCTGTCCAGCACAGCCACTGAAGTGATCTCCGGGGTAAACTTTCTGTTTCCCATCCACTCGTCATGCTAGCGAGGAGCTCTGCCTAATGTAGATTGGAATCTTGTTCCAAAGCATGGGAAGTCTCTGGGACAGGAATCTATCCCTCCAGCACATTCTATTTATTGTTGTGGTGAGGTTTAGATCCCTAGAGCATGTGGCTCGAGGGGATAAGGTTTTCTTTAGGTGGATCATGTCCATCAATTCTGGGTTGGACATGGCCTTGTATGTCAGGCAGAGATCACCTCTGAGCAGGCGGTATGCAACCGAGTACAGTTGGAGTTTCTTCAGTCGAGCTGCATAGGGCATCTGTTTGAGGCCAGTGATCCTTTTGGTGAGGTACTTCTGTGGCCTTTCCAGCTGTTGCAGGTGTCTTGTAAGGTACATCCCAAATGGGGCGTTGTACTCTATGATGGGACTGATGAGTGATGAGTAGAGGGGCACAATGACCTCTTTTGATCTGGATGCAAACCCTTTTGTGATTAGGTGGGCCACATAGAAGGATTTTCTAACCACTTTGGCAATATGATTATCAAAGGAGAGATTACCATCTACTTGGGTCCCCAGATCCCTTATTATGTTTTCCATATTTAGGGGACTACCACCTATGTGGTAGTTTGTAGGTACTTTGTTATTTCGAAAGGGAATAACCATGCACTTTTTGGCATTTAGCTTGAGGCCATGATTTTGACACCAGGTATCCGTCTCAGTGAGAGCCTTTTGGAGGATGTCTGTGTCAGCCGATGAGTCAATTATAGCCCCTAGTTTGCAGTTGTCTGTGAACTTGGTCAGCCATAGTCCTCCTGTGCTTGTCTGTACCTCTGAGAAGTATATGCTGAACAGGAGGTGTCCTAGGACCGAGCCCTGGGGAATGCCACTTGTAACCGGTTTAGAGTCAGACCTAGCTCCCACAACTCTCACCATGTGGGTTCTGTCCATGAGCCAAATGGCAACCCATCTTGTGACATAGGGATTTATGTTCAGGCTGGTGAGCTTGTCTATAATTCCGGAATAGGGAATGGTGTCGAAGGCCTTTGTGAGGTCTAGGTAGGCTGTGTGTACCACCTTTCCCTCATCTATAGCCTTGGTAACTGTCTCATAGAAGTCCACCAGGTTTAGGAGGCATGATCTGCCCTTAACAAAGCCAAACTGGGTAGGGTCCAGTGTTTTGAGGTTCCCAATGTCTCTGTTAATGAGTTCCATGATGATGCGCTCCATAGCTTTGCAGACCAAGCTAGTCAGGCTTATAGGGCGATAGTTCCTGGACTCTTTTGTGGCTCCACCTTTGTGGAGTGGAATAACCATTGCTGTGCACCACTCTATGGGTATGTAGCCCTGTGGAGAGGCTGAGTTTGAACAGCGTGTTTAGGTGAGGGGTTAGTTCGTCTTTGAGTTCATGCAGGATGCAGCCTGGGACACCATCTGGTCCCATTAATGCTGTGTGTTTGGCTTTGGAGAGGGCTATTTTAACCTGAGTGTCTGTGATTTCAGGGGCTCTACATTCTTCTGGTATGTTTATGGGCCCTTTTGGGGGTGAGAGGAGGGTGAAGTTTGCATTGAACCTGTCTGCCATGATGTTGGCAATATTGGTTGGTTCAGTGTATTTAGTGCCATTCTGCACTAACTCCGAGCAGATCTGAGTATTGCCACTTAGATTCTTGACATAGTTAAAGAATGCCTTGTGGTTATCTTTGGAGTCCTTGGCAAGTTTTCTTTCAAAGCTCACCTTGGACGAGTTTCTGAGGAATCGTAGTTTCTTGCTGATGCTGATCAGGGATGTCTTCCCTTCTTGGGATTTTACTCTTTTCTGTACTAGTTTCCACCTTCTATTGTATAGCTTGTTTATGGCAGGGGTACACCAGACTGGTTTCCTTTTCATGGAGGAGTGAGTCTTGGCTTTGCTTGGGATAGCACGATCCATGCATTCTTGTAGGTGCCCGTAGAATGCATTAGTAAAGGATTTTGCAGCTTAGACAGCATTATCCTTTAGCATGGGGGCTTTGAAACTTTCCACCTCCATCTTAAGTAATGTGAAGTTTGCTTTTGAAAAGTTTTTCATTGTGGTTTCGTTGTCTGGGGGTGGGGGCAAAATGTGGATATCCAAAGTGATTTGTTTATGGTCAGATCTAACCAGCGAGGGGATGACCTCCGGTGTAGAACACCAGTCGCCCATGTTGGTGATGACCAGGTCCAATATGTTGTCACCTCTGGTGGGAGTGTTGACCAGTTGTTCCAGGGTTTTTGAGTTTATAAATTCTAGGAAATGTTGGGCAAGGGAGTTGGT
Source organism: Protopterus annectens (assembly GCF_019279795.1). Taxonomy (NCBI): domain Eukaryota; kingdom Metazoa; phylum Chordata; order Ceratodontiformes; family Protopteridae; genus Protopterus; species Protopterus annectens. Next base: position 809,774,191 of record NC_056746.1, read on the forward strand.
ACTTGAGTAGTTCTCCCAGTTAATGTTTGGGTAGTTAAAATCACCCAGTATTACGGTGTTTGGTAGGACCTTTATGTTACCCAGTGTTTCCAGAAATGTGGAATGGGGGTCCTGGGACATGGTGGGTGATCTGTAGCAAGCTACAATTTGAACTGCATTTTTGCCCGATGTTAGTTGCACGTGGATAATCTTTGAAGCATCGTGCTCTGCCTCTAACCTGGAAGTGTGGGTATCCTTGATGAATATGGATATTCCCCCACCTTTTGTATTTCGGTCTGGGTTCTGTGGCCGAAATGTATGGTATGAGTTGTAGCCTGGTAGTGCTGGGGTGCTCTCTGGAGCCTTAAACCAGGTTTCTGTTACTGCACACATATTGATTTTCTCCATACTGAGAAGTGCCTCAAGTGCGTGCATTTTGAGGTTCAGACTTCTGGCATTGAGTAGTATTAGCCTCAGATTTTTGTTACTTGTGCTATTTATGGTGGTGGGTTTGTCTTTTGAGCCTTGCCTAAAAAAGGCACTATGGGGGTGGCAAGAGCCTTGGCCAGTATTCGAAAGCCTAAGGGTAACAGGTGCAAGCCGTCTCTAGCGAAGCAGCATGGCTTGTCGAGCATGTCATCCCCGGCAGACAGACAATGGATCTCTTTTGAATGACACCAGAAACTTAGCCAATTGTTGAAATTGATAATTTTTTCTTTATACCGTGGTATAATTCTTGGTGAGGGCAGGATGCTACTCAGGGTCAGGGTCATACTGGCCTGGGCTACATGACCAGAGAGCTCTTCCATGTCTCTTTTCATGTAGTCCAGGGAGGTATGGCTCAGGTCATTCACACCAACATGGACAATGACAGAGTCATATTTGTACTTGTTCTGGAGTGACCTGAGTGCTTGTGTTATGTGGCGGATCCTGGCACCTGACAGGCAGCTAACAGTAAGCTTCTCCTTATTCAGCCTAGTGAGTGGGACGTCAGTGTGCCTGACTATAGAGTCACTTATTACTAGTATGTTGGGTATGTTATTTTGCCTTGAGGGCTGTGATTGCGTGGCACACTGGTTTTGTGAAGTATGTGTTTCATGGTTTGTGTTGGGGGGTGGAGGTTGCTTGGATGTCTGCTTTGGAGGGCTCTGTTGCTTTTGCAGATTTTTATTTAGAGCCTCAGAGTATATTTTCGTGTATTTATGTGTTTTTTGCCAGTGCTGGTTTAATGGGTCTATGTGAGACTGGTAGTGTGATGCCAATATTTCCCTTCTCCTCTTGACTGTCTGGTCCAGTCTTGGGTTGAGAGAGCTTAGCCTCCAGTTTGGCTGTATAATTGCATTTCTCGCATGTATTAGTGTTTGGTGGTAGGAGGAGAGGGTTGTCTGTGTACATGAGGCAGTTGTAACACTGCCTCAAAATTCAGTTCTCAGCTTCTGATTTCTTCCATTTGTTTCCATTACAACTGCCTTGTTGGTGCTCAGTTTCATTTCATGTGTCTTCAGTTTTACATTACATCACCCTACACTTTGCTGAAGTTGTTGCTCATAGTCTGCCTATAATGCCACATTATCGGTATACAGCAACTTTGCTGATCAGTTCTATCTCACTTGCTTGCTAATGTAGTCCATCACCAGTATGAATAACTGTGGCCTCACAACTGAACCCTGATGTAGGTGGGAAAAGCCACAAAATTGACTGGTATGTTGTGTGGCTGCGAGTAGCTGTGTGTTTGTGGGGAGTAGAGGTGTGCCTTTGTAAGTGTGGTGTGAGTGTTATGCATTGTGAAATGCAGAGGGAGCGTAAGAGTAAAATTGTGCTCAGTGTAGTCCATAACAATTTCATCATTGCTTGATTGAGACATATATATTGTCCTGTGTTGTCAGTACATTGTGTGCTCAGTTTGGAGTATGGTATCACTGTTACAGCTGCTGCTGCTGTTTCAATACATCTGTGTCATGAAGTATGGTTATGCCTGTCTAATTTGGAGTAGTTTCAATGGAGAACAGATGAGTAGGAGTGTTAGATTTCTTATCAGTATACCCCACAAGTGTCTCAAATTTTGGCTTATACTTTTGCTCTGATATATTACAATCCATAATGCTTTTGAAAAAAGTGTTGGATTCTCATTAACAAATAATGGCATTCATTACAATTAAAGACTTCTTTTTTTTTCAGAAAATGAATGCTAATTCATGTGGTCTTATTTTGTGAGCCTACTAAATCAGTAGTATTGCTGTTTTCAAAAAGTATCTGATCTGGAAGCTTTCTTCATGAGGTTGTTGCTGACAGTATGAGAGATACAGTATGCTACAAGTATAAAACTAAGACAAGCTGCATAAAGCAATAGTAACATAATGCACTACATCACATCAGAGGCTTGAGAGGTCATTGCTAAGAAGAAACCAATAACTGTTTCATTGTTATGTTGAGCTTGGCATTCAAATTGAATATTTTACTGTGCATGTTTATGAAGCTGCAAATTGATGTTGTGTGTGCGATGGATGAGAAAGAGAATTTTTGGAGTGAGTTGGAAGAAGTGGTGGAGAGTGTGCCCAAGGGTGAGAGAGTGGTGTTTTGAGCAGATTTGAATGGGCAGGTTGGTAAAGGGGAAAAAAGGGGATGAGGAGGTGATGGATAGGTATGGTGTCAAGGAGCGGAATGCAGAAGGTCAGATGGTAGTGGATTTTGTGAAAAGGATGGACATGGTTGTGGTGAATGTGTATTTTAAGAAGAGCGAGGAGCATAGAGTGATGTATCAGAGTGGAGGAAGATGCACACAGGTGGATTATGTCCTATGCAAGAGGGACAGTCTGAAGGACATTGGAGACTGTAAAGTGGTGGCAGGGGAAAGTGTATTTAGGCAGCATACGATGGTGGTCTGTAGGATGCCATTGGTGATCAAGAAGAAGATGACAGTAAGAGCAGTGCCAAAGATCAAATGGTGGAAGTTGAAAAAGGGTGATTGTGAGGTGCAGTTCAGGGAAGAGTTAAGACAGGCAATGGGTGGCAGTGAAGAGTTACCACATAGCTGGTCAACTACAGCTGAGGTGGTAAGGGAGACAGCTAGAAAGGTGCTTGGTATGACATCTGGACAGAGGAAAGAGGACGAGGAGACCTGGTGGTGGAATGAGTAAGTACTGGAGAGTACACAGAGGAAGGGTTGGTGAAGAAGAACTGGGATTGTCAGACAGATGAAGAAAGTAGACAAGAGTAGAAGGAGATCAGGTGTATGGTGAAGACAGAGGTGGCGAAGGCTAGGGTTAAGGTGTACAGTGAATTGTATGAAAGGCTGGACACTAAGGAGGGAGAAAAGGACCTCTACCAATTGGCTACACAGAGGGATCAAGCTGGGAAAGATGTGCAGCAGGTTAGGGTGATAAAGGATAACAAGAGAAATGTGCTCACATGTGAGAGAAGTGTGTTGAACAGATGGAAAGAGTACTTTAAGGGGCTGATGAATGAAGAGAATGAGAGAGAGAGAGAGAGAGAGAGAGAGAGAAGGTTGGTTGATGTGAGGATAGTGAATCAGGAAGTGCAACAGATTAGCAAGGAGGAAGTAAGATTAGCTATAAAAAAAGATGAAAAATGTAAAGGCTGTTTGTTCGGATGACATACCTGTGGAAGCATAGAGGTTTTTAGGGGAGATGGCAGTGGAGTTTTTAACCAGATTGTTTAATGAAATCTTGGAAAGTGAGAGGATGCCTGAGGAGTGGAGAAGAAATGTTTTGGTGCCAATTTTTAAGAATAAGGGTGATGTGCAGAGCTGTAGTAACTGCAGAGGGATAAAACTGATCAGAAGTTATGGGAAAGAGTAGTAGAAGCTATGTTAGGAAGGGAGGTGATGATTAGTGAACAGCAGTACAGTTTCATGCCAGGAAAGCGCACTGTAGATGTGATGTTTACTCTGAGGGTGTTGATGGAGAAGTATAGAGAAAGTCAGAAGGAGTTGCATTGTGTCTTTGTGGACTTAGCGAAAGTATATGACAGGGTGCCTAGAGAGGAGTTGTGGTATTGTATGAGAAAGTTGGGACGGCAGAGAAGTATGCACGAGGGTAGTATCATAGTGGTGAGGTCTGCAGTAGAAGTGATGGATGTGTTCAAGGTGGAGGTGGGATTACATCAAGGTTCAGCTCTGAGCCCTTTCTTATTTGCAATGGTGATGGACAGGAGTCCCCATGGACTATGATTTTTGCAGATTATATTGTGATCTGTAGTGAGGGTCAGGAACAGGTTGAGGAGACCCTGGAGAGGTGTAGATATGCTTTAGAGAGGAGAGGAATGAAGGTCAGTAGGACTAAGACAGAGTATATGTGTGTGAATGAGGACGACATATGAATGGTGATGATGCAGGGAATTGAGTTGGCGAAGGTGGATAAGCTTAAATACTTGGGATCAACAGTTCAGAATAATGGTGAGTGTGGAAGAGAGGTGAAGAAGAGACTGCGGGCTGGGTGAAGTGGGTGGAGAAGAGTGTCAGGAGTGATTTGTGACAGATGGGTGCCAGCAAGACTGAAAGGGAAGGTTTTCAAGATGGTAGTGAAACTGGTTCAATATTAGATTGTTGAAACGGCATTACAGCACATACCGTTTTGATGACACATAAACAGAGAAATCTGAAAACAGCGAATGCCTGAGCCATGATATTGCTCTTAACCCCACTGTACTGCGATCTCGGAGTTGGTATATTTAGTTAGTGGGGTGTGGGGGCGAAGCCCCCCACTTCATATGTTTTAACTAGTGCATTGTGTATTGTTGGTCATCCAATTTTTTTCCCTAGGAAAAAAAATCAGTAACATGGGGTTTCACTGTTTTTAGACTTTTCTGTTTATGTGTCGTCGAAACGGCATTTGCTGTAATGTCATTTTGACAATCTAATATAAATCTATGGGACCAGCTTTGCTATATGGGATGGAGAGAGTAGTACTGATGAAAAGACAGGAGTCAGAGCTAGAATGAGTATATTGGAGGGTCAGCTCAGGTTGGACAGTTTGGAGATAAAGCCAGAGAGGCGAGATTGCATTGGTTTGGTCATGTGCTCAGCTGGGTATATTGGGAGAAGAATGCTAAGGATGGACCTGACATGTAAGAGGAAAAGAGAAATGCCTAAAGATAAGGTTTATGGATGTGGTGAGAGAGGACATGCAGGTAGTTGGTGTGACAAAGGAATATGCAGAGGACAGGAAGAAATGGAAACAGATGATCAACTGTGGCAACCCCTAACAGGAGCAGCTGAAAGAAGAAGAGGAAGACTGTGCACATTTTAAGAAATGGATAGATTGGCCTAAACTCTGGATTGATGTGTATGCTTTGTTTAGAAGTAATTACTGGGAAATGTTATTCAGAAGTGAAAAGACATATGAGGGAACAGTTTTAGTGGCACACCTACCTCTCAACTGTCCAGATTTTTGCCAAATGTCCAGATTTTTGTCTCATATTTTTGGTCTGTTCCTCATAAAATTTTGGTTTTCTAGCAAATCTTTGACAAATCATTGAGGATGGAAGTCAGAAAATAATAACAGGCATTTATGTTTCAGATTCCATACCCTTCAGAGAATACATGCCAATGGAAAACCTATTGTTTTATCGAATTTCTAAGAGAAATACTTAAAAACTGTCCCTATTTTTGGACCTTTGTCCCTCCATTATTTAAGGCTTTGTCCAGATTTCTTGCTCTAAGAGGTTGAGAGGTATGGTGCCACACCAGACTGTGACTTGCTTAATGTCAATGCAAAGCTGACTAGTTAGTTGAGAGTCTAGCTCATTGAAGGAGGGGTGATGGGAGGAGTAACTTGGCCAGGAACTGAAACTTGCAAAACTGCTTTTAGTAAAAAATACTTTTTTATCTAAGTAATTTGTTGACATTTTTTTCAAACTTCTTTCAGGGAATGTGTATTACATCAGTAGGAACAACATTGTAAAACTAAGTGCGGACCAGTCAGTGACACATGATCTGCAGACTCAAACTTGATAGTTTTTTTTTTCAGATGTTCCATCCTAAGTAAAGGGATTTGTAGTCTTGACAACAAATGGTAGAGCTACATATTCTCACAATCTGTGATCTCATAGTGCATTGTGGGACAGATTTAGCTTTCCAAAGATATCAGGATGTCTGCCCCCCTGAGGTCCAAAAAGGATAAAAATAAATAAATAAATAAATACAATTATGAATGAGCACTTATTTTGCTATAGGCAGGTTTGGGAGGTGCAGTAATTCATGGTAAGATGAAAAATATATATATTTTTTCATTTGCCCATAGTGGTTGTTTAAGAAGTTTGAAAATACATAATATATCCAGTGCCCTAAATATCACACTTACAAACTATCATGAAAGGAAAACTATTTAATTCCCAATATTCACACTAAGTTCATCTGAATAGTGGCAATGTTACTAAAAGATTAGGGTTAGCACCCATTATGAAGGTGGTGCAGGGAGGGTCCCATTCAACCCACTGACAAGTTGACTTGTCAAACTACAAAAAAAAAGCAGTACAGCTGATTGAAAATCAAATGACTGACTGTACTGGCTTTTCTGTTATGTGAGATCATGGTACAGTGGGGATGAGGAAATGTACCCTTTCCCCACTGTATTGTGATTTTGGAGTTGGCATATATAATTAGCAGGGGAGTGTGTGGGGTGCAAGGGGCTTACAAAGTAGATTTTGTATTGTTTCTAATCTTTGTGATTTGAAGTATTGTGTTCTTGAATCTTTGTGATTTGAGCTGTTTTGGTGTATGACGCACTCAAAGTTTTGATACTCCAATAATCTGTCATATGTTTATATATATATATATATATATATATATATATATATATACACATATGTATGGATCTCAGACTCTTTATCAAAATCACTATTTACCGTAACACAAATGCTCACAAAGAAAGTGCTTTTTCACTGAAAATGCACTTTCGCAAAACAGTAATAAAAAAATAAAAAACATAAACTTAAAAAAAAAACAATAGTAATCACATTTACGAAGGGGGCAAGCCCCCCTATCCCCCCCCCCCCTACTTTTATATTCTCACTCTGAGATCACACTACAGTGGGGAAAAGGGAATATTCCCTTATCCCCACTGTGCCGCAATCTCACCAAGAGCACTTTTGCAATGTTTTTACCTTCTTTATTTCTGTTTCGCGAAAGTGCATTTTCGGTGAAAAAGCAGTTTTGCAAAACTGTGCGTGAGCATTTGTATTTCGGTAAATTGTGAATTCGATAAACAGTCCTGGACCCATATATATATATATATATATATATATATATATATATATATATATATATATATACACACACACACACACACACACACACACACACACACACACACACACACACACACACACACACACACTAAAGAAAATAAAGCTGTATATGCATATAAACCACAAAGTGACTGGAAAATTTACTTTATCTGCCTAGCACCTCTGAAACATGCCTCTAAAGACTATAGCTATAACCAAATAGTGGCTCAGGCAGTGGACAATCTATCCAGAGATGAAACAGTAATGAGGTGGAGTCTACTCACCTTGTTCTGGGGGTGAGGGTTGGGTAGCACAGGCCTGAAGTTCCAACTCTTTGCACACTTTCCACAGGAGAATGGAGATTGCTGGAGTTGTTTTGACTTTAAGTGGCCTGGCCACTTAAGGGGGACCTCTGACAGAAGGGGAAGACATGCCCTGTATCCACTGCATGCCACCCCTTGGAATGTAGTTGGCATTTGCTCTGGGAATATTTTGGGCCTTAAATAGAAAAATGCAGTTATCTGTGATGGATGATGTTCCACTTTTATCACCTGACTCCTACCAGAAACAGGAATGTATGGTCACAGGACTCTCAAGTTTTAGGAAAGAATGGGATAACTGGATAATGACAGTGAAGCTCAGTATTCAACATGGGGGAATGGGACCAAAAAAGAAAGAAAAAGAAACAAAGAATATAACTGTTAAAAAAACAAAATCAACAAAGTAATTCATAATTAAATAAATAAGTGCATAATAAAGTGAAATAATAAACTGTCAACCAAGTATACATTTAAGACTCTAACTAGTAACAGAAGACTAAAACTGTAATACACTGAAGTACAAAATAAAGGATCCCACTACCTAAAACACTGTGATGCCTAATACAATCAATAATTAGATGTATATCCATCCATCCACAACCTCTTTTGCACATGTGTCAGGGTGTCACACCAATACTGACAATCATCTAGAGTCAATGTTTACACCTCTGGGTGGCTAGCCCTGCCATGGGGTAATCTTCATCTTCTTTCGGCTTTTCCTGCTTAGAGGTCACCACAGCGGATCACCTTTCTGTTCTTGACTGGCAGTGGAGTTTTGCGGTGTCGAGTTGCCAGCCCAGCGCCCAACCTTCCACGGAAGGCACACACACGCATGCACTCACGCCTAGGGCCAATTTAGAGTATCCAATCCACCTACATTTGGGATGTGGGAGAATACTTGAGCACCCGGAGGAAACCCACACGACCACAGGGAGGACATGCAGACTCCACACAGAAGGCACCCCAGCTGAGGATCAAACCAGAGAACCTCTTGCTGTGAGGTGGCAACGCTAACCGCTGCACCACCTAGCCCTGCCATGGTAATGCTGTTCTTTAAATCAGTTATCTAAATGAAAATATAAATAAGCACAAGAAATAAGTGTATCCTCAGAACACTCATTGCCAGCACAAACTGCTATCCTATTAGTGGTACAAAAAGTAGTACAAAGCATGAAGAATATAAATGCACAGGACTCTGCAACATGACACAGAAAGCCCAACTACAACACAAGGCCAACTTTAACCACAATATACACAATGTGCAAAACACATAAATACATATAAACAAATCCACATACATGGACATAAATCAACACAGGTATGTACTAGGCTATTCATCTGCAAAGGTTTTATAAAGCCTAGCCTTGCATTCCCATGGTAATTATTAGTCCTTAAACTTGCAATATGAATCTCCCAACACAGGTTGAACAAGAATATGTTGGGGTAATTACATGCTTACCCTACCCATGAGGGCCATTGGTGTTAAACAGGGCATGAATTTGTGATTACCTATTCACTCATCCAAGTTACATTTGAATAGAGTAAGAGATGTACTCTGCTTTATCTGGAGAGGAAGATCTTTCCATGGAAGTGGTATTTTTGTGATACATACCTATCCCCTCCAGCATGTCCTATTAATCTTGTAAAAGAGGTTGAGGTCCCTTGAGTGAGTGTTTCTGATACCACTGGACTTGCAAACATGTAATAGATCTGATAAAAACAGGGTATGTTGAGGTTCTATACATGAGGTAGAGGTCACTTCTCAACAGCCGGTATGATACTGAGAAAAGAGACAAGGCTTTGAGATGGACTGTGCAATTTATATGATTTAGGACCTTGAATTTTGGTGAGAAATGGTCATGGTCATTCTAGCAGTGACATGTGTTTGGATAGATATGTACAAAAAGGAGAATTATGCTCGATGACTGGTCTAATGAGTGCTAAATACAGTGGAACAATAATGTCCCTGGACCCAGATGTTATACCTTTAGATATAAGAGATATGATGTAAAAGGACTTCCTTACAATAGTGAATACATGATGATCAAAGGACAGCTCTTTGTCAACATAGGTTCCCAGATCTCTAACCACAGCATCATTTCAATGATTCAATGAAATGTATTTCAAGCCCAGAGCTTTTGAAGGCCAATTAAGGGCTTGCTTTAATTTCGACCCTGTTGCATGTAACATATTTTTAAACCACATATCTAATAAAGACTTAAATGTTAATAAATTGGTTTGCACACAATATTTGAAGGTAGAGTTTTCCATAATCTACCAACCCTAAAATAGGAAAACAAAGACTTCAGTTTTGAATTAACACTAGGTAAATGAACTACTAAGTTATCATTCCTTGACTTTAGATTATGGTTGATAAAACCAACTCCGAACATTGCAGAAAACACTTCGTCCTTTTTTTACACTTGTACTCCAAATTTAAGTCAGCTCTTAGCAACCTATAATCTATTGAATAAAGTGATAAATATTCAAATCACATTACATATGGGTAGGAATCACATCCAGATATATGTTTAGTAAATGATCTTTAGCCAGCTGTGAAATCCCCAACATATAAAAGGAACCACAATACTCAATCATGGGGTGAGTAGTAAATAACTTTCCTGTAACATTTTGTCCTTAGATGTAAAGTTCCTGAAAATATTCTTTATTAAACCATAACATTTCCTAGTAATACAGTTCACATAAGAGTCAAAAAGAAGAGCTGAATCCAGAATTATACCTAAATTCTTAACTTGTTTAACTGAAAGACAAATAGAGCTATCCAAACCATACGGATAACTATTATTAGAGATGCCAAAGTCAATAACTGAACATTTGTTGTTAATGAATTTCACCCCCTTATGTTGTACCCATGTAATAAACTTATCCAAATAATTTTGCAAACAGTGATGGCCTATTATATGTACAATAGCACCAACTTTTAAACATCACCAAATTTACCCAGATTTGTTTAGATATCAGTTAGTCATTCATAAGTGACCCAAACAACAGAGGTTCAAACACAACCCCTGGGGAACACCACATTTAATGGATACATATTTTGAGAATTTGTTCTTAACTCTACTTTTCTGACCTATTAACCAGTTTATAACCCATATCTATGCAAAAACATTCATGTTTGTCCTACTCCCTATGTCAATGAAAACAGAATGTGGGGGAGAATCAGAGAGATTAGCCAGATCCAAATAGATCACATCCATAGCTAAGCCTTTGTCCAACACGGTTACTATGCATTCATATAAGTTGACCAAATTAGATAGGCTAAATCTTCTAGATATAAATCCGGTTGATGTATATCATTAGAAAATGTAAACGTACTTAACACTTAAACTTAGTGCTCTCTCAAAATATTTTCCCAGAATACACATCAAACTAATGGTCTATGATCACCAGTAGTATAAACTGGGGGAATTTTACGTACTGGAACAAATTTTCAGAACAAAATTTTTAATTAAATCTTTCTGAACCAGACAAAGGCAGAAACAATCACTTATACCTTTCAAAAATAACCATTCTATCCATCCAACCCCACCACTGAGATCTTTTTAATACAATCTAAAAATGATTTTATATGTTCTTCCATTAATGGTGAGCAACTACCATTATTTGGTAATTATTATTAATGGTAAATTATTTGGCCATAAATTTGGTAGAAAATTAAAATCAATGTTAGTTGTAAGGGACCTACCAAAAAACAAACATAAACATATTAGCCAAAACCTCAGGGTCATTTATATGCTCAGAACCATCTCTTATATAAACCCAAGGCATCTACAGACTTGAGGGCCATCTACAAAACCCTGAAAATTACAAACCCATAAATCTCACTAGTCTCATATGCAAAGTCATGGAAATATTTATCATGGAAATGATCAATAGCATTATGATTTCCAAATATCATAAAAAAGCCTCTAGACACTGGACTCAACCCAGTTTGATTTCAACAAGGGCAGGTCATGCCTACGCAACCTGGTAGACTTCTTTGAGAAGGTCACCAAAGCAATGGATGAGGGCATAATGTGCCTACCTTGACCTGGCCAAGTCATTTGACACAAAACCCCATTTGGGCATTGTTGATAAACTCAAGAGGTTAGGTATAAACCCTTATGTCACCTGGTGGATAGCTAGCTGGCTCACAGACAAGACCCAGAAAGTTAGAATTGGGGAGAAAACCTCTACAAAGAGGCCAGACACAAGCACAGTCACTCAAAGATCAGCCCTGGGACTGCTCTTCTTTGGTATTTATTTATCTGAAGTCAAGGTCAATGGCAAGGGCCTCTGGATGACCAAATTTGCAGATGATTGCAAATTAGGAGCAGTCATGGAATCCCAGAGCAACACTAATTTTCTCCAGGAAGGGCTGACACAGACAAATAACTGGTGTCAGAGCCCTGGACTGAAACTAAATGTCAAGAAATACATAATAGCATTGTTTGTGAAGTCATCCACCCCTGATAACTATCATATTGACAACACACCCTTATGAGTCGACCCAGTAGTCAAGGACTTGAAGGGACACAGGCGGTAATCTAGCCTTTGTCTATCATGTGTCTACAGTGGTGAGGAAATCTTTCTATTTTGTGCAACATATAAACAAAGGAATGGCATCTAGGTCCAAGGAGGTCATTGTTCCACTATATTTAGCATTCATCTGACCTCACATTAAGTACAATACCGCCTTTCATGTGTACCTAACTAAACACACCCAACAACTGGAACATCCACAGAGGTCCCTCACTAAAAGAATACAGGGTGTAAGTAACATGTTCTATTCAAACTGCTTTGAGGCAGGATGAGGAACATGAAAATTATCCCACGTTTGGCAACTATGTCTCTAAGGGACACAGGCAACTTGCAAATGGCTCATCTTCCAACCCCCTGCTTGTAAATGTTTCATCTCCCAAGCACCCTGCTTACACTTATCAAGGGTATTTGAACTTGTCAGAGATTTGGGATGCATGGCCAGGCTTAAAAATGCCCTAGTAGTCATTAGCCTAGTACACACCTATGAATTATCCAAAACATAGTCTCATAAGTGTTTAAACAAGCCCTTTTTATTATGTTATAATACACAAGAAGCCGGATTTATTTTGTAGGGAATCCTGTGTTTATTAAATAGTTTTATGAAATATTTCTTAAAGTTGTTATAAACAGTGCTATTTGTCACAGTGTATGAGCTCTAAAGTACTTGGACATTTTTTTTTTTTATTTTTACTTCAAACTGATTCTTCTTCTCCACCAGGGAGTTCTAAAATGCTTACTCCCTGTAAAAAAGGACAGTTGGAACAAAACAGTCAATCAAGCTGCCATGTAACTATAAAAAATTTCCTAATTTTCCCATAAAGTTTTACCTTTCATCTCAGAATCCCAATCCCATTGTGAGAATATCTGACCTATAGAATTTATTTACCAGCACCCTTTCATTCACTCATGGTAAATTAAAATCTAAAATTTAAAAAATGACAGACATATATGGTCTGAGCTCCCCAATTCTGAGCAAACAACAATATTTAGATTTTAAGTTTGTTAGGGAGCCAAATTACATCCAATAAATTTTCCCCTATTATTCTCAATTACAACCTGTGACTATCCCCATGAGAAACTTTCATTTAAGATTTTAGTTTACAATTTACTAAAAGGTCGAGGTACTGATCAGTCAGTACTGGGAGCATTTAAATCACTGGCAATGATATCCTAGTTCTTCTCAAAGCAAATTATTTGTTGACTTAACACAGTATCTAGATCATTAGATAAACTTGGTAATTGATAGAAAGGGCCACATCCATACTTCTATCATCATCATCATCATCAGCCCGTTTTTTTCCCATTGTTTTCTACATGGGGTCGGGGTATTGTGTTAACCGTCACCAACTCTCTCAATTCAGTCCCACACTCCTGCCTTCTTCAACACTCATGCCTGATTGTCGCAGATCATCTTTCACACAATCCATCCACCTCTTTGCTGGACATCCTTGCTTCCTCTTACCTTCTTCCTGTCTGCCCTAAATCTTCCTCATCAGATTGTCTTCTGCTTTTCTACATGTGCCCAAGCCACTGTAATCTGTTCTCTTTGATCTTTTCTGCAATTGGAGCTACATTGGCTTCTGCTCTTACGTCCTCATTTCTTCATATGTCCCACAGTGTGCATCCTACCACCTTTCTCAGGCACTTCATTTCCATCACCTCTAGCTTCTTCAACTGTTCTGCCTTTACAGCCAGGTTTCTGTACCATACAGTAGTACTGGTCACACCACTGTCTTGTACACCTTGCTTTTCAGCTTCTTTGGCATTCTTCTGTCATAGACTACACCTGATACTCTATGCCAGTTGGCTGCAGCCCCTCTGATTCTAGCTTTGACCTCTTCATTCAGGCTACCCTTCACCTTAACCACCCCTCCCAGATACTTTAAGCTGTTTATCTATTCCACTATCTTCCATTCTGTCTCTATTCTCAGCTTCTTCTGATTTCCCCAGTTTGCTGCCATTACCACCATTTTATGTGTGCTTAGTTTCATCCCATGTGCCTTCAGATTTGCATTCCATTCTCCTATCCTTTGCTGAAGTTCTAGCTCAGAGTCTGCTTGTACTGCTACATTGTCTGCATACAGCAGCTTTGTTGATCTGTCCACTCCAACCTGTTTGCTAATGTAGTCCATCACCAGTATGAACAGCAGTGGGCTCAGAGCTGAACCCTGATGTACACCCACTCCCACTGGGAACCCCTCTGTGAGGCCGAACACTGTTCATTCTTGAGTCACTAGGTCCTTGTACATAGCCTGCACTAATTCTACCAATGTTTCCGGGACTTCAAACCACCATAGTACTGCCCAGATTAGCTTTCTTTGGACCTTGTCATATACTTTCTTCAAGTCTAGGAATGCACAGTTAGACTCTGTCTTCATTTCTAGCTTCTTCTCAAGTATCTGTCTCAATGCAAACATTGGGTCAGTTGTGCTGCATTCTGATCTGAATTTGAACTGTTTGTCTCCCATCTTACATTCCACTACTCTGCATATCCGTTATCAGTCATTCTCTCCAGAACTTTCATGCAATGTGGTAGGAGTTTGATCCTTCTGTACTGCCCACAGTTGTGGATGTTCTTGTACACTGGCACTAGTATGCTTATTCTCCAGTCATCTGAGAATATGCCTTACTCTCCACACTGCTATTACTACCCTCAGGAGCCATTTCACCCCTATCTCACCCAGCATCTTTATCATATCTGCTGTCACCTCATCTGAGCCGGCTGCTTTCCCTGACTTCATCTTCCTTGGTATTGTTCTTACTTCTTCTAAGGTGGGCTCCTCTTCTTCTCTAATTGTAGGCTATTTCTGGGGCAGTACAGCTTCTGTGGGGTTTTCTTCATTCAGAAGCTGCTGGAAATACTCCTTCCATCTGCCTTTGATGTCCTGTGGACTGGTAAGCAGGTTGTTGCTGGCATCCCTTATGAAGGGTGTCTAACTATCTTCTTTATCTTTCTGTCTTTGCCTTGCAACCTGATATAGTTTCTTTGTGCCCCTTACTGAGTCACTTTCCAGAAGTTGGTAGAGTGCCTCTGATGCCCTATCCTTTGCTACTGCAACTTATTTCTTAGCTTCTTTGTTAGCCAACCAGTAGTCCTTCCTAGCCTGGTCAGTCTTTTCTATCTCCCATTTCTTCCTGCACTCCTTCTTTCTTTTGATGACATGTTGGACTTCTGCATTCCACTACCAGCTTTCCTTATGTACCTTATTCCATACCTGGCTCGGCCACATATCTTTTCTGTAGTCTTAACACATGTTGTTTTAGGCACTGCCACTCCTCTTCAACTCCACCTATTTCCTCCTATTCTTGGGGTGCTAGAGCCCTGAGTAATTCCTTCAACTGCTGTACTTTCTCTTCAGTCAACTTCCAGGTCTTCAGCCTGGTCTCTGTTGACCTTAGATCCTTCTCCGACCACGGCCTGCAGCTAATTGTGGCAACTAATGGTTTATGCTTTGGGCCGACTGTTTCATTGGGGATGACTTTGCAATCATGGATTCTACCCCAGTCCTTTTTCCTTACTAGGAGGAAGTCTACCTGAGTTGCGTGTTGGCTACTCTTGTATGTGATCGTGTGACTATCTCTCTTTCTGAACCATGTGTTGGCTACTATCAAGCCATTTGCCAGAGAGAAGTCTAGAATGGCTTCTCCTTCTTTATTCCTGTTACCCCACCCATGTGGACTCAGGCAGTCCTCATATCCTGTTCTGTCTGTCCCGATATGTCCATTCAAGTCACCCATTATCAACACCAATTCATGTTGTCCTGCTTTATTTAGTAGGTCCTGCAACTGCTGTCTGAATACATTCTTTTCCTCACTATCACAATCCTGCTGTGGAGCATATGCTGAAATTATGAATACTGCCCCATCATTACACTGGAGTCAGATTGCCATGAGTCTGTCATTAATTCTATCATATCCCTCACTGCCTTCTGAAGCCTCTCTCTCCTCACCACAATTCTTACACCATTTCTAGCCTGTCCCTCACCTGAGTAGTAGAGTCTGGAGCCCAAGCCAAGTGGCTTTGCTGCACTTCCCTTCCATCTCATCTCTTGGATACATAGGATGTCCAGCCTCCTCCATATCATCATGTCATCTACTTCTAAGCTGCATCCTGTCAGTGAACCTACATTAAGCATAGCAATTCTCAGTTCATGTTTGGCAAGTTGATTGGTTTTATGTCCAGCTTTCGCTCAATAGAGCTATCCCAGGTAACTCAGGCTGGGCAACTAGACACCGGTCAGCCAGTAGCTTATTGGCTCAGGGCTGCTATGCTTTATGGTGGGCACACACTGGCCAATAGGGGCACATATACCCCTCCCACCGTTAGCAAGGGTCCCTGGCGTGGGTAAGAGTAGGCCGGGTTCTCAACCTACTTATCACCGGTAACTACCAACACTCACTTTTGGTAACATGACCGAATCACCTAGAGCCATATTTTACACCATTGAGTGGCTAGCCCTGCCATCTGTGATCCATGTTCTCCTATCTTGAAGATACTATCTTGAGGATACTGCGCACCACAGTAGATGCCCAAAGTGATTGGTCTGTACAACTCTACCCACTATAGAGTACCATGTAGAGTCTGTGCTGCTGCCCACAGCTCCATTCATTGGTGAGTTTGAGATGGAAACCCTCAGCATGTTTTTTGGACATAGGAGAAACCCCACGGAGATACAGGGAGAACATGCAAACTCCAAACAGGCATTGGTCGGAGGTCAGGATCGAACCTTGTACCTTGTGCATGGGAGGCAAAGACCTTAACCACTACACCATCTGGTCTCATCCTACATCATCTATTCATACCTCTATCATCATTAGTTAATTTCGCTGTCATAAACTCTATAATTTCATTATGTGAAACTAATACAGAAATAAACTTGTTAGAAATGTAAATGGATACTCCCTTCCAATTTTGTTAGGCCTAGAAGTATCATGTCCCCAAAAACTTTGGATGGTCAGTAGAGTTTTAGTACTACGGAACCATGTTTAGGTTATAAATAGAATATCAAAGGAATTGTTTACTAAATAAGTGTCCATATTGGCTATTGCTAATACTTTGCATATTAGTTAATAAATATTTTAAAGCATTCGTTTTTCCATTCATATTGGTGGCCTCCTCCACCCTAAAATGTTTTAACTAATTTAGTCAAATAGGTACACATGATTATCCACATGGCTCAAAAGTAGCAAATATGAAGAAAATCGAACTGCAGATAATCCAAAAAGTCACGCAAAGAATGTTGAGAACAAAACTTTATAAGACGCAAAGCTTTCAGGAATAACCCTTTCTCAATACTGAATACAAACATACACTAAGCAACTGCTTTTATACAAGCCAAAAAGTCATGTGACTGCAGCCAAAGTCACATGACATATTTAAAATACATTTCAAAAAAATATATATCAAAAAAAATCAAAAAAATATATTTGATAGAAACTTTAAAAAACTATTAAAAAGTATATATACATATATATATATACACACATACAAGTATGCATATAATACATTTTTCAAGTATATAAATACAAAAGTACATATTATTAATAATATTAATAATTCCCTTGAGACTAAAGAATATCAGTGGATAGTATGCCTAGGAGCTGATAGCCCCCCTGGCATTAATAGTACTGTCAGCATTAAACCTATCCTTGTTGGATCACAACGCAATATGAAATGAGTATTTTATATTTATGTGTATTTCTATGTACTTTTGTATTTATATACTTGAAAAATGTATTATATGCATACTTGTATGTGTGTATATATATGTATATATACTTTTTAATAGTTTTTTAAAGTTTCTATCAAATATATTTTTTTGATATATATTTTTTTGAAATGTATTTTAAATATGTCGTGACTTTGGCTGCAGTCACATGACTTTTTGGCTTGTATAAAAGCAGTTGCTTAGTGTATGTTTGTATTCAGTATTGAGAAAGGGTTATTCCCGAAAGCTTTGCGTCTTATAAAGTTTTGTTCTCAACATTCTTTGTGTGACTTCTCAAAAGTAGCAAATCTCAGGGAGGTCTTGTCAATGTGATAGTTACAAAGGCAGCCATGCTTGCCAAAACACAAGATTATACATTTCTTGACATTTAGTTTTAGTCTGTGGTTTTGGCATCAATTATTTGTTTGGGACAGGCCGTCTTGTAGGATTCTGTTGTCCTCTGGGGAGTTTATGGTGGAACCAAGTTTAAAGTCATCTACAAACTTGGTCAGCCACAAACTGAAAAGATTTCAAGCCTGCATAAATTGAAATCACTGCTGGTGATTCTCTGCTGGGTGAGGAAAGTAAACCTATATTTTTTGTGTGTGTGTGAGTAATAGAGCTGCTTCTGTTTTACCTGCTCCATTTTGTTTTCTGTTTTAAGAAATTTGCTTGGCCTGGTATTTTCGTTCTATGTGGCAGATAGGCACTTAAATCATCTAGGCTGCACATTTCACATGTTTTTTTCATTTGTTAAATTGTTTCTTGAGTGTCAATTAAATGACCACTATGGGAACAAAATAAAAAAAAAAAACACTTGTTTTTATCTTTTCTTGAATTTCTGCACATTGCTAACATGTATTCATCAGAAAGTAGTAGTCACTACGGATTTGCTTGTGTTAGTAACCCTTAATCTCCTTCTGGGGACAGACGTCCTGGTGATTCCCTGCTGGGTGAGGATCTTGCTTTCTTCTAAAGCTAAATCTTCCCCATAATGCAGCAGTTGTTGAGATTATAATGCCCCTGGCCAGACTGTCACATCTCAGTTCTATTCACGTAGAATGGAAGAACAGAGGAGTGCTAATTTTGAGGGGCCTCTGTACTATTATCATTCACTGATCTGCAGTGCCTCTAACAAATGTTTTTTTCTAGTGATGTGCTACACATTCTATGAAAAAAAGCATCCAGAAATATCAACTCATTGACGAGATAACAGACTTTTTTTGGGAGATACTGCTTTTTGTGTGTTTCAGTTCCTTCTCAAGTTACTCCTCCCATTTCCCTCCCTCAGTAAGCCACAGTATCACATTTCCTGCAAGGTTTAGTTAATTAGTCACTTATGTATAACAATAGACATCAGACAGAACTGTCTGTGTGGTGTGCCAGTAAAAGTGCTCCCTCATCTCTGTTTTTATTCATGTCATCTGAATAGCACTTTCACAGTAAATAATGTTACAAAATGCTTGTATCAGTCCTTAACATACAGGAGTCTAAGTATTCCAGAAACTGTGTTCTGCTCTGTTTATTAGAATTCATATTGGCTACTCACAGGTGTTGATATGTCTGCAAGCAAATGATCTTATTATCCACCAAATAATAGTCTTATTTCAAACAGATCACTATATAATAATGCAGTTGTCAATCTTGTTACCTCTCAGACAGGCCAGTGGTGTTGCCTTCTACTTATCCTTACCTTTGCTTTAGTATGCACAGTCAGTGAAATTTCCATTGCACATTTTCTGATGTTACTCAATGCATTTCTCTGTAAGAGCAATATAATACATACTATCACTGCCCCTAGCAGCGTGCACACTTTTCTCTCTATACTGCTATATCCTCTTCTATTCACTACTTCCCAAGAATTTTGACAGTTCCTTGAGAAATAAAAAATAAGTGACTGTCATATGATTTGTGTTTTATACTATAGTTATTTTTAAACAATCTGCAGATGACCTAGCTACAGTTTCAGTGGATCTTGTTGCGATTTTATTAACTTTTTTTTCCTCAATGAATACTATGATTATTCTAAAGTGCTCATAATTCTCCCATTCAGAGCTGTGCTCATTTTCAGATTTTGGTTAGTTACTATTTGTAAGTCAGGTACAGTGGCCAATTCAGTTGTCAAGTTGTAACCACACACACCTGGAGCAGTAAAAACACACTGCTGACATCAGCTGTCAAACACATAGGCATCAGATAGGTGTTCCTGCACCTGTGTTCCACATTTCTCTATACTTTTCTGTTACAACAATTACTGCATACAAGTGTGCGCGCGCACACACACACACACACACACACACACACACACACACACACACACACACACACACATACACTCCACACTATAATGTACAACCCAAAATTAGCCATTACACATCTTGGTACAGTCACAATTGCAATGTTCTCAAGTCATGCCAAAACACCATCTCAATGCACCATTAACCAAGCAAATTAATAACAACACACACATAACATTGACAGTACCCACACATATATAAGACATAAGTACAAACACAATACATACACCACATGTTGTGTAACATTGATACATTACACTCATGAGGAGATAGACAAATACACATTCTGCAGCATACACTGCATTCCCACAGCCCTTTCCCACATACACCACCACAATCCCCATATCATAAAGGTGAAAAGATATGTCATCTAGAGAGTGAAATAGGGTGAAGCAGTGGTGCAGCGGTTAATGTGGGTGGTGCAGTAATGCAGTGGTTAACATTGTTGCCTTACAGCAAGAGGTTCCCCAGTTCAATTCTTGGCTAGGGTTCCTTCCATGTGGAGTTTGTATGTCCTCTTTGTGTTCACATGGGATTCCTCTAGGTACTCTAGTTTCCTTCCACATTCCAAAGACATATAGTAAATCAATTTGTTATCCTTCTCAACTATAGCAAGCATCATCTGCTCTCTTGGAGCCTTATTCTATGTCTCTCTGCATTTACTCTGATAGTAAATCTATCACAGGAATCCTAAACTTAGGAATATCTTCGAAAATTTAATATTATATTGTAGAGAATTAATGTATCATATATGTTAGTTAATATGTATGTCAAAGTCTCTTCTATGGAAATTGTATGTCAAAAGTCTGTCCTTAAAACTATGTTTTGTAAAAAATTGTTCTCCTGGAGCTTTTCTCCCCGGGCCTCCACTGAAAATAGACTTCTAATCCAGTTGGACTCTCCTGGTCAACAAATACAAAATAAAATAAAATAAATAAACATGTGTCCAGAGTGTTTCTCCTCAGGCCTCCACTGAAAATAAGCTCTGTCCTAGTCAGACTTCCCCAGACAAAAAAATGTTAAATAAATAAATAAAATAAATAAATAAATAAATACTATTTGTATGTGTATATATATATATATATATATATATATATATATATATATATATATATATATATATATAGGCATTTTACAGCATACCAGCATAACATTATCAAACAAGTGATAACTTTCCTTCATTATGTCTAGCCTAATAAAACACTTTTCTCCATAAGCTCCGTTACCTACCCAACAGACCCACAGGGAGTCAGACATACACACACACAGTGTGCCACTTAACCATGGTTCTTTGCCCACCACTCCACAAAAGCAATTCTTCAACTGCCACACTGGACCACAGTTGTGTCAAGCCTGCTGCACTGACATCAGAAGCTCCTCCACCATGGTAGGTGTCATTCAATCTCTACTCCATCACTGTCTGTTACATAATCCAGAGTAAAAACACATACACACATGCACACACACACACATACACACACACACACACACACACACACACACATACACACACACACACACACACACACACACACACACACACACACACACACACACACATATACTTTGTAATGGTGAACTATAGAAATTCCTCTGTATCTCCAAAACACATTGATGCAACAGATATGGGGGACTACAACTGCTGAGGATCTCAGCCTAGAGCACCCAACAGTTGCTGCAAGAAGCCCACTGCACTGATGCCACAAGGTTACACAACAAGTCATGTGTTAGTCCTGCTCTTCTGCATCAATCTCTCTTTTAACACACACACACACACACACACACACACACACACACACACACACACACACACACACACACAATGTATCGGTGAGCCATGGTGCTTTGCCTAGCTCACCACAAAGCAATGGTGCAACAGCTCTGGGGAACCGCAATTGTTAAGGATATCAGCTCAGGGCACCCAACAGCTGCTGCAACAAGCCCACTGCACTGATGCCACAAGCTTACACAACAAGTCATGTATTAGTCCTGCTCTTCTGCATCAATCTCTGTTTTAACACACAGCCATGGTGCTTTGCCTAGCTCATCACAAAGCAATGGTGCAACAGCTCTGGGGGGACCACAGTTGTTAAGTATATCAGCTCAGGGCACCCAACAGTTGCTGCAGCAAGCCCACTGCACTGATGCCACAAGGTTACACAACAAGTCATGTGTTAGTCCTGCAATTCTGCATCAATCTCTGTTTTAACACACCACACACAATGTATTGGTGAGCTTTGCCTACCTCTCCACAAAGCAATGGTGCAACAGCTCTGGGGGAACACAGTTGATAAGGCTATCAGCTCAGAGCACCCAACAGTTGCTACAGCAAGCCCACTGCACTGATGCCACAAGCTTACACAACAGGTCATGTGTTAGTCCTGCTCTTCTGCATCAATATCTGTTTTACCACATGTGGTTCACAAAACATTCTGCATATCTGACTCATGGTGCAGTTCCTCACAAAGAAATTGTGACAAGTGTATCAAGAGACATTATGTGCCACTTTTGATGAGTCCAACACATCATCAATCCCCACTATACTATATGTACTACATACAAACTATATGGTTACATTACTTTTGAGGAACCGGACAGTATATTATAGTGGATAACTGAATTTACTGCATCAGAATTTATATTTCCTTTTCTCCTTTTTTGGATTCCTGTGGAGCTGCTATTGCTGCTTTCACTGTACACTAGGAGACACTCCTGACTTCTGGGATGGACCTAAATCATTCTCCTCCAGTTGTCTGGGTGGAGACAGAAAATTCCCATTTCAGCTTCATACTTATGGCCTTAAGCACCATACCAATTTCTCCCCAACACCACAGTCAAACAGACATGAGTCTTATGGCTAATAACACATGCTGCTGTGTGCTTCCAGACTCTTGTCATCATGGTATGCATACCTACCACCTCCCATAGCATCCTGGACAAATGAAGTTCCCATGCAGTAGGATATTGAAAAATAAACATTTCTCCTTCTGATTGTGCTGATGTATGACATAGGAAGTGACACCATCAACAACAATGCTCCATGTCACAGTACCACAGTAAACATGCAAATATATACATGATATTGCATCTAGTTTTACTTTTCTCTAACATCTCTGATATCACACCTTTTGTGAGTGGAGGCAAAAAGATCCATTACAGGTGTTCTTATAGATAAATCAGTTCATGGAAAACACCCTGATTCAATTTCCATTCATGAGGGTATGTCCTGGTCCTGCTCAGCTTCTCTGCCATAAGAGTTTGCTCTGAAGATGCCTGCAGAGTGTGAATGTGCTGAAAAGCCATATATTAGGCTACTATAATTTATCTACACAGAGGGTAGGATTTTGATCCCCTTGTTTTATGTATCACATCACTAAGGTGTTTGCCATTTACAGGTGAAACAGTGCTGGGGTCCATAGATGACTGACAGAGTTAAGGGCAATAAAAAAAGCTGTATTTTTAACCAATCTAAACAAGAAAAATGCCCATGAAGACCTTATGATTAGACGAATAGACAGTAAGGTTCTTACATTTTAAGTTATAACTATAAGTGCAGATAGGCGCTGCACTGCTTGCTTTAAGAAATGTACAGTGTCATAAATAATGCAGCATTGTCCTTTATAATACTGCAGTCTTTTTTAAGTGATATGCAGAAATGGCATAGATCAGCAACTGCTGCTATTGGCACTTCATGTAAAGCATATTTCATCTTCACCTACTGTTACAGATTACATCAATGAAGCCTCCTTAATGTCCCATCTCAGTGATAAAATAAAAGCAGAAAGCTGTGTACTGTGTGAATTCCACTATGTTTTATTTTAAATACAACATGTCTGGGTGGTAATGCAAGAAAGGGTTGTTTGTCTGGGTTCATCATCACAGCAAATATCCTCATAATATGACAACAAAACCCAGCTGGAGTGTACGCAAGCAGCATATGTATCCAAGGGACAGACAATGAGGAGGGTATCAAAAGAAAATGGGGGAGCAGTTTGCATTCAACTGCAAAGGACAAACTTTCTTTTAATTGGTTATGCTGTAACTTCAAAGTGCAGGGTAGACAAACAGTCTTTAAAAAATAGTTCACAATAACAGCAGAACAGAACGACTAAGATTAAGACAGTGTCTTAACAGCTGCATATGCATAAACTGTGAAGCATGATGAATAACAATGACCAAAACCTGGAGGAGGTAGCACAGTAGCATTTACCATGCTGTGCAGTCTCACCAATTATGCAAGACAGCTTGATTCCTCAGTGAATGAATGTGACTGCCTTTTTACAAAAGTACTGTGGTGAAGAGTGTATGAAAGTCAGGGGATACCAGTCAGAGACAATGATCTAGAACACTTAGACATTTGTCACAGCAGTAGCATTACCTGAAGTGTTAAAAAGTTTCCACAGGAAACCAGTGCTTAACCTGAATCCATCCATCCAACCACAACACCTTTTTTTCCCATTTTTTGCACATGGGGTTGGTGTGCCTCTTCAACAGTGACAATCATCTCCAGCCAAGATTTACATCACTGGGTGGTTAGCCCTGCCATGGGAGTTCTTCCACACTACACACTCACATGCACACTCACACCTATGGCCAATTTAAAGTGCTCAGTCCACCTACTGCATGTCTTTGGAATGTGGGAGTAAAGTGAAGCACCCAGAGGAAACCCACACAAATACAGAGAGGACATGCAGACACCACACAGTAGGCACAGCAGCCGAGAACTGAACCAGGGAACCTCTATCTGCCACACCACTGTGCCTCCCTTAAGTGCTTAACCTGAATATGCATGATCAACACTCCTATGGTACTGGTGCCCCAAAACAGTTAAATATAATGAGGGTCAGTAAACCTGAAGGTTACCAAAAAAAAAAAACATGCACATGTGTACATAGAGAATGCTGGCTCAAGCACAGACATAGCATAGGAAGATGTGGGACCACAAGTCTTTGTTTGTTAGCATCTTGTTTTAATTTGTAGATATCAGGATAGCCCTCAGTAGCACATCCTACTACCAGACTGGCACAAACAATTTGCCATGTATGCCTCCTTCCACAGCTCACAGGTAAGTACTAGGCTAGCTGCCCTTGTGGGCCATTTTAAGCCAAGCCAATTTCCTTTCAAATGTGTGAATCAAGCCCTGTACCTTGAGTCTGATACCAACCCTCAATCCCAAAACAAACACAATGACTAAGTCACACTTGAGAGATCTTCATATACAGGAAGGTAGTTATTAGAGGTACTTAACACTCATAAATATCATACAGTGTCATATCTACACAACTAACAACAAATACAATCAAGTCAGTCATCAAAATGTTTCCCTCCCCTTCACATATCCTCTGATCACCTAGCAGTATCCTTCTGTCTTCAAAATACAGTTTACAATCCAGACAATACACACAATTATGCACACTGACTGAAAAGCAAATAACATCCTTAGGTTCAAAGGTGTGTATTAGGCTAAGACTACTGGGGCCTTTTTAAGCCTAGCCATGCATCCCAAATAGATGACAATTTCTGATACTCTTTGTAAGTGTAAGCAGGGGCTTTAGAGAACATTTACAAGCAAGGCTCTGGAAGTGAACCCTTTACAGGTTGCCTGTGTCCATTGTTGTAAGCAAAAAATACTAAAAAATGCCAAACCCATGTCTACTAAAAATGTCATAATAAAAAAAAAACATCTTTCTCCATCATACATCAATCTGGTAATCCTTCTTTGGCAGATTTGAAGAGAACAACATGGCTGCTAGAAGACTACCTACCGACCAGAAGGAGGGGGCGCTCAGCCTTAACTCTAATGAAGTGAGATTGCAGCTTAAGTAGGTGAACCCCAGGAAGGCTGCAGGTCCTGATAAAATACTGGGCAAAGTACTTAAAGGTTGTGCAGATCAACTATGCTCAGTACTACCTGATATTTTCAACACCTTCCTTATTCTTGGTAAAGTTCCCTCTTGCTTCAAGGTGACAAATATTGTCTCTCTCCCCAAAAAAGCTAATCCAGCCTGCCTGAATGACTACAGACCAGTTGCTCTAACTTCAAATGTCATGAAATTCTTTGAGAGGCTAGTTAAAAGACATCTGCCAGCAAACCTTCCATCCACCGTCGACCCTCTACAATTTACTTACTGGGCCATCAGATCCACTGCAGATGCTATTTTAATGGCACTCCACCTCTCACTTGATCATATAGAGGGAAGAAACAACTACATCAGGTTGTTGCTTATTGAGTTCAGTTCAGCATTCACTACAGTGGTTCCTATGCAGCTTATTGACAAGCTTGTACATCTTGGAGTCAGCAAGCTCATGTGCAAATGGATCCTCAACTTTCTGACGAACAGACCCCAGAAAACATATCCAGGCAACAGCACTTCAGGATGCATAATACTCATCACCGGTGTTCCCAAAATACAACACCAACCAAATCATAACATTTGCAGATGATACTACAGTTGTGGGCCTCACCAAAGGAGAGGATGAAAAAGCTTACAAAGACGAGGTCTACTCATTGATCGACTGGTGTGCTAGGAACAACCTTGACCTGAATGTCAATAAAACAAAAGAAATCATTATAGACTTCAGGAAAAGGTCAACAACACAACACCACTCAATAAATGGTGAAGAGGTGGAAAAGGTAAAATCTACAAAGTTTTTGGGGGTGGGATCTCTTTTAGGCTGTGAACACTGGACAGTTGATTAAAAAAGTACACCAACATCTCCACTTTCTCAGAAGCCTCAAAAAAAAAAAAAAAAACAAAGCTCCCACCTACTGTTCTCACCACATTCTACAGAGGAGCAGTTGAGAACATTCTCACTAGTAGCTTCACAGTTTGGTCTGGAAACAGTACAATAGCAGAAAGAAAGAGGCTACAGAGAGTGGTGCGAGTTGCCGAAAAAAATCATGAGGACCATCTTACCATCAAGCCAGAATCTCTTTGCAGCAAGAAGCATTAAATGTACAACCAAAATAATTCATGACCCCTCTCATCCTGCACACTGCTGGTTTACACAACTGGCTTTGGGCAAGAGATATCGAAGAATCCGCTGCAGGACCACCAGTTACTTAAACAGCTTCTACCTAACAGTGTTGATACTTAGACTCTGATACCAGCCACTGATTATTTAGTCAGCAATCATTCCCAATACATAGCTTAGCTAAAAGTGTGCAATTTATTCATGTGCAATTGCCTGCTGTTTGTCTGATGCAGATGAACAAAGGAGGACAATCTTAATATGTGCAATCTTCCTCTGTCATGCTTCTATGTACAGTATTCTTCTTATGACTGTCTGGGGGGCTTGTGTGCTTTTGCTCTTATTATTGGTTTATTTATCCTTCTGTGGGTCTTGTATTGAATATATTTTTTAAATTGAAATGTTATACTGTTGTTCTTGATATCCTTGCTTTCTATGTAATCTCTATTGAGTTGACACTAGGAATTTCATTTAGGCTGCACTTGTGTAGTCCCAAATAACAATAAAGTTTACTTTGACTGTGACTTTAACATCCACCTCAACCAAGGTCCCAACCAAACCCAATATCAAAGAACACATCTTAAAAGTTTAAAAATTGTCACGCTGAACCTTAAAACCATATATAACAAAATCACAGGTCTTCATGCCTGGATATCTCAGCACAACCCAGACATTCTTGCCCCAACACCTACATGGCTAAAACCTGAAATAAAAGATGCTGAAATACTATCTCCAGTTCTAATATTATTATACTCAATAGAAAACGTAAAAAAGCAGGTGGAATACCTATAATCTTCCCAGATATGTTCACAGTCACTCCCTATACAGGCACATTCTCAGAATCTGAGAAAGCAGACATCCTAATTTCCTTCCTAAAACTTAATAGAGCCAAGAACATGTGCATTGCTGTGCTATAAATTATCTCAGGATAGAACTTCCAATACTTGAAAACATAGCTATCCTAGATAACAGATATAATCACATATAAAATTATCTTCCTGGGTGATGTAAACATTGACTAGCAGTCTTGATCTGCAAATTCAGCAGTCAACAGCATGAACCTCTTTGGATTCCCTCAGCATATTAATACTCCAACAAGATATGGCAAAAATAATTTCCAATAAGTTATATACAACTAACAGAGGAACATAAGCTCATAAAATAGGAACTCTCCCTCCCCCTCCACCTCTCCTACATTTGACTTATAACAATAAATAAAATTATACACAAACCATTAGCCTGCCAGCTCTTACTCCTTTAATCAACATATATTTCCCTAAAAGAACTCTCAGATCAGAAGACAAACTTATCACCATAAATAAACCAAATAAATCCACAAAGTGTAAAATCGTACTCAACAGCAAAAAAATGGAACTCCCTACCCCTAACCACCAGAACTATTTCTAACTTACCCACCTTTAAATGCTCCTTAAAAGAACATTTTACAAAATCATGGACATTCTCCTGTGCCAGTCTTGGCTGACCTTACTAACTATATTTCACTCACCTCCTTTCAACCTAAGTCAAACCTCACAGCCCTCTCCAACCTCCTACTCTGTTTCTCTTGGTTTTCCCACTACCTTACCATATCCACTTTCTCTCTGCAGACCTTTCCTCTGCCTCTTTCACTTTCCTCCATACTCACCTAAGCGACCAGAAGATACTCAACCCTGGAATCATCTTCTAATTTTCTTTTCTCTCCATTCCTTTTATAACCCTGAAATGAAGTATGAATGACCTCTCTCTTTTGTATGGTGATCATAGTACAATGAGGATTGGGGAATTTTCCTTTTTTCCCATTATGGTGTGATATCACAGTTGGCATATATAATTTGTAAGACTGTATGGGGTGCAGGGGCCAGTCCCCCCTGCAAAAACATAGATTTTTGTTTTGTTTTCTTCAAGTTTTCATAAAGTCAAACATATGGTTTTGACCATACGAAGTTAGAGTTTCTAAAAACTCAATCTTCTGACATAAACCCATGTGTGTGTGTGTATGTGTGGGTGTGTGTGCGTGTGTGCATGCGTGTGTGTGTGTGTGTGTGTGTGTGTGTATATATCTATCTATATATATGTATATCTATCTATCTATATATATATATATATATATATATATATATATATATATATATATACGTGTGTGTGTGTGTGTGTGTGTGTGTGTGTGTGTGTGTATGTATATATATATATATATATATCTCAAAACTTCAAATTTCATATGATCAAAGATCATATGTTTGAAGTTTTAAAACTTCAAAATCCTGAACGGAGATCAGAATACAGAGCGGACTGAGAGATTTCCCTTGTCCTCACTGTAGTGAGATTCCGGAGTTGGTATATTTAAGTTGTGGGGGGTACAAGGGGGCTTGCCCCCCTCCATACAGATGTTTTTACTGTATTGGGTGGTGTTTGGGAGAGCAGGCTCACAATTTCAAGATTCCAAGATCTTGAGATTCTGAACTCGGTGTTCTGAAATCTGAGATTTTGGGATTTTGAAATTTCATAGTGAACCCATATATGTACACACACACACACGCACATACACACACACACACACACACACACAGACACATGCATATTTCCAGGTGACAATGCTAAAACACTGGAAGACCTCCTATGCTACTTTTACTCAAAAATCCCTGATGAAACCCTAACACTGGGTGATATTAATATAGAATGGCAAACCATATAATCTGAAAATCCAACCCATAATAAACATCTGTACAACTTCACCCAACTTATAACCACACCAGCTAGATATAACAAAGCCACAGACAATCCAACCTCAGCATCCACATTAAATAAAATCTCATCCAATGGAACTCTTTCAGATATCCTGTTATCACTTACCAATCTAAACCATTTGTCATCAAAGCAACACCTCCAAAACACATCTTTACAGCCTGGTAAGAAAACGTACTACTTTTCATGTGACACTTTATTGATACACTATGTGTCCTTTACTTGGAAAACACCAATTCTCCCCACAGATGATGCTGTCTTTTAGTTCAATAAAATCTTACTAGATGTAATAAAAAGACAGTAGCCCCCTCAGAATAAAAACAGTCAAAGCCAACCCTGCCCTATGACTTTCCTTTGGCTAATAAAGAACTCATGAAACACCACCAAGTCTGGAATGTCGGGACAAAAATTAATACAGTTGCTACTTTACTATCATGTAGACATCTATGAAACTTAACAAAACAGCTTATCAACAAAGATGAAGAAAACCTACTACTTGGACAATCAAAATAAACACACTAACAATCTAAAACTGTTGGGAGCCTCAATTAGTAAACTTTCAAATCCAGAACAAATTACACAGTGAACATCACACACACACAAATAAGACGATACAATGCCTATCCAACTCAATACCTTCTTTACACAAACGGTACTATTATTAACCAATCAAGTGACTAATCAAGCTCTTGATGTCCCTACTTCCAAACAGTTCCCTTCAAGAATAATAAACACAAATAGAACAAATCTAAGATGACTTCCCTGTTTAGTTTATCAGAAGCATATTGGTGTCAAGCAGGAATGGAAACCAAATCAGAAGTAGATGAAAATCAGGCAGCAACTGACTGTGCCAGAAAAGGAAAGAATATAAGGAGAAGGATGAGATAAGAATGCAATAAATGTGGAAAAGGATAAATATAAAAACCCTGGAACAGCCTCATGTTGATCAGGATCTAGTGCAGGTGCAAGAAATGTGGAAAAGGATAAATATAGCTGTAAGTACAAAAACCCTGCAACAGCCTCATGTTGATCAGGATCTAGTGCAGCAATTTAACCCAAAAGAACAAAGGTTAATATTAGCAACCCAGGATAGTGGACTATACACATTTTGGGTTACAAAGTCCATTAAATGTGGGAGAACCAGAAAAATGCAGGTTCTGTAAAATAGAACTGGAAACAGTCGCATATCTTGTTGCTGGGTGTGACACACTAATGGCAGAGGGCCTGTATACTGAAAGGAATAATAATATGGCATGACTGTTCCATTGTGGACTGTGCAAACATTACATCACTGAAGTAACTGGCAAGGATTAGAAACATGAGCCACAAAGCATTATAGAGAATGATGAAGTTTATATCACACTGGATCAACGGGATCACCCATTGCCAATGGTTAATGGTGCATTAGGATGGTGTGTTGCTATGACATGAGGTGTTTGGTTTAGACCATGGACATTGCAATTGTGATTGTACAGAAATGCATAATGGCTAATTTTTGGTGGTACATCATAGTGTGTGTGTGTGTGTGTGTGTGTGTGTGTGTGTGTGTGTGTGTGTGTGTGTGTGTGTGTGCTTGCATGCAGTAATTGTTGTAACAGAAAAGAATAGAGAAATATGGAACACAGGCTTAGGGACAACTACTTGATGCCTATGTGTTTGCCAGCTGATGTCAGAAGTGTGTTTTTACTGCTACAGGTGTGTGTAGTTACAACTTGACAACCAAACTGGCCACTGTACCTGACTTACAAATAGTAACTAACCAAAATTTGGAAATAAGCACAGCTCTAATTAGGAGAATTATGAGCACTTTGGAGTACTCATAATATTCATTGAGGAAAAAAGTTAATGAAATTGCAAACAGATATACTGAAACTGTTGCTAGGTCATCTGCAGATTGTTTAAAAACAACTATGGTATAAAGCAGAAAGCTTATATCAGTCACTTATTTTTTTATTTCTCAAAATTCTTGGGAGGAGTCAAGAGAAAAGGTTGT
This sequence comes from Protopterus annectens, assembly GCF_019279795.1. Taxonomy (NCBI): domain Eukaryota; kingdom Metazoa; phylum Chordata; order Ceratodontiformes; family Protopteridae; genus Protopterus; species Protopterus annectens. The sequence continues at coordinate 809,805,992 of NC_056746.1, forward strand.
AGCAGTGTAGACTGGAAAGTAGTATTGACATTAACTTGGACAGAATTGTGCACATTGCTAGGGGGAGTAATAGATGAATTACATTGAGCTTACAGTGAAATGCACCGATTAACATTAGAAAATGTGCAATGGAAATTTCACTGACTGTACATACTAAAGCAACAGTAATAAGAGCATTTGCTTGCAGACATATAAACAGCTGTGAGTAGCCAATATGAATTCTAATAAACAGAGTAGAACACAGTTCTAGAATATTTATACTCCTGTATTTTGTAACAGCTGGATTGCCTTCAGTGTGTAGTCTGCATGTCCTCCCTGCAGTCACATGGGTTTCCTCCGGGTGCTCCAGTTTCCTCCCACATTCCAAAGACATGCAGTACATGGAATGGGCATTCTAAATAGGCTGTAGGTGAGAGTGTGTATGCGAATGAGTGGTATGACTGAACAACAGCAGGGCTAGCCACCCGGCGGTGTAAACCTTGGCTCAAGATGATTGTCACTGATGAAATGACACCCCCACCCCATGTGCAAATGGGAAAAGGGATTTAGGATGGATGGATGGATGCATTTACTGTGAAATGAATAAGAAGAAAGATGAGGCAATACTTTTCCTGGCACTGGCAGTTCTGTCTGATGTCTATTGTTATGCATAGGTAACTAATTAACTAAACTTTGCAGGGCAGGAAATGTGGTACTGTGGCTTACTGAGGGAGGGAAAATGGGAGAAGTAACTTGAGAAGGAATCGAAACACACAAAAGCAGTATCTCCCCAAAGTCTGTTATCTCAGCAATGAGTTGATATTTCTGGATGCTTTTTTCATAGAATGTGTAGCACATCATTGTAAGAGGCACTGCAGATCAGTGAGTGATACTAGTACAGAGTCCTCTCAAAATTAGAACTGCTTCTCTTTTCTTCGATTCTAAGTGAATGGAACTGAGATGTGACATTATAATCTCAACAACTGTTGCACTATGGAGAAGATTTAGCTTTAGAAGAAAGCAAGCTCTGATCATGATGTCTGCTGCCAGAAGGACATTGAGGATTACAAACTCATGAAAATTACTATTGATTACTGCTTTCTGATGAATACATGTTAGCAATGTGTAGAAATTTAAGAACAGAAAAAAAAAGTGTTTTTTTTTTCTCCTGTAGTGGTCCTTTAAATACATAGTGAATTTCTGGATCTTTGTCTTTTTCTGAAAAGATTTCAATCCTGCATAAACTAAAAGCACTGCTGGTGATTCCCTGCTATTTTCCCACCCAACCTGCCCTTCATTTATCTGCTTTTTAAACTTGATTTTAAGCTGCCAACCCCTACCCAGTGGGTTTTTCATCTAGTGCACTGGGAGGCAGCCTGCTCTGTTTAGGCTGGGGAAACACTGCATGTTGATTTGCTGGCTGGAGGGCTTATTAATCAACTTATCTTGTTTCTAGTGCCTTTACAAATTCTGTACAATTGAGTGGTTCTTGGCTCATTTATACAAAGTGAAGTATTTTATTGAATAATCACACTTTTATAAACTATTTACAGTACACTGCTGTATCCATATCTTTAAGTTTGCTTTGGTAGCATTTTGTATCTTTTAAGTTTGTTTGTGGTAGCATTTTACTCCAGACACTTCTTTACTGTACTTTTACATTAGGAGGACTGAGATTATTCATCTAGTGAAAGCAGGTGTTTCCCTGGTCTATCTGAGCTGGGAAGCATACAAAAGGGCTCTACGTATTTTTTGCACTTCTCTTATATACTGTGACTATACTTTAGCAGTTTCAAAAAAATGTGCTGTCTGCTGCTGCTTTAAGTAGTTAACTGCACTGTATTACATTGTATATGTTAGTTGTAGGGCTGATGTAGGTAGTTTGTGTGGTCTTGTTACACTTGGGCTCCAATCCAGCTATTTTACAAGAAAAAAAAGAGTTTTCCTGCATCCTTGTGGCAGAAGTGTGTTGATCAAACCTATCTGAGTTGGGGATTGCTGATGGAAGGCTTATTGTGTGATTTTCTGTTTGTTAGTTAGCTTAAAACTTGTTTCTGTTTGCTTGTATTTAAACCTTGTGCAGTGCTGCTCTTCACACATTGACAGCAGTCCCCTGTACAGATGCAAAAGCCTAGAAGCTCAATTTTCTCTAAACAGCTGTCAGTGAAATGCTTTCAAGTTTTTTTTGTTGTACCAGGAGCAACTGAGTTGTGCACTGAACAACATTGCCTTATTGAACAACCTTAGCTTACACAAAGTATAAGTTTCTTTTGCAGTCTCAGCACTACCAGCACAGATCTGTCAACTTAATCCATTCCCTTCCCTAATAAAACATACAGTAAGAGCCTGCTATCATGTATGGGCAGTTTCTCATCATCTTTCTGGCAGCCTGATAGACATGGGCATTATGAAGCAATGTTAGCAGTTGTCTCATATATACTGACAACTGCTTACTCCTGAAACAAACAAATACTTTATGTGAGAGGTGTAATTATACTATGAAATTGGAGGCAAGACTCTTACATAAGGGCAAACTGAATGCCAAATAGGTTGTCAGCACACACACACACACACACACACACACACACACACACACACACACACACACACACACACACACACACATACACACACACACACACACACACACACACACACACACACTTCCCACAATAAATAAAGCCACGACACATAAACTCACATATGTGGAGGTATTCAAAAGTAACTTACCAAAAGATTAGAGGCCTCCCAAACAGAAACCACTTACACACATAACAATGCAAAGAAACAACCAGAACACATAAAACACATACCAGTGTCTCAACAAATAAACCCATAAGGCTTAACACCACAAAACCTAAAGTACTGGTCATAGGTGACTCCATCGTGAGACACACAGATATTCCCCTCACCAGGCAGGATAAGCAGCTGGTTATGGTTAGCTGCCTGTCGGGTGCCCAGGTCCATCAAGTCACTCAAGCACTCAAATCACTTAACCACATGTACCATGCTCTATGACTCTGTCATAGTCAATGTGGGGGTAAATGACTTGAAATGCACCTCACTGGACTATATGAAGAGAGAGGCATAACTGAACTCTCAGATTATGTATCACAGGCAGGTATAAGCCTAGCCTTAAACAGCATTCTGCCTTTTCCAAGAATGATGCCACAATACAAACAAAAAATGGATGACTTTAACAATTGGCTTAGCTTCTGGGGTCAGTCCAATGGTATACATTATCTGTCAGCCTGAGGAGACATAGTCAACAGGCCACACTGCTTTGCCAGAGATAGTCTGCACTTCTCTCCACTATGCTTTCAGATACTGGCAAAGGCATTAGACCCCCCCCCCCCCCGTTGTGCATTTTTTAGGCAGTGTCAAATAACCAGCCTCCCAACATAACAAAATTCTCTCTAGATAAAATCCTCTCTAGATAAAATCAAGGTACTGCTGATTAATGCTGGAAGTCTAAACAAGAAACTGCACTCCCTGGAATCAATCCTTATTTTGGAAGATGCTGACATCTGTGCACTCACCAAGACATGGTTCAAAGGCATGGAAAGCACCCGGCTGTGCAGGCTACAATGCCTTCTGTATGTTCAGACCACAAACTGAGCATGAAAGAACCACAGGAGGAGGTGTATCCATCTTCATTAAGGATAAGTACACCTCAAAACTGGTCAAGCAGTATGACTGTCTTGAGCTACTCCATGTCCAATTAAGTATAGGCAAAGCCCCCCCCACCATGAAACAGGAGGAGCATCCTGCATACCTGGACTTACTGGAATCACTTGCCATACAGCCCAACACCTTACTCATAGGTGATTTTAATTATCCTACCATTGACTAGGAAAGATACATGACCATAAACATACTGGCTCAGAGTTTCTTGGACTTTATCAACACAAATGTTCTGGAACAGTTAGTCAGCACATGCACAAGAAGGGCAGATGTCCTGGACAGAGTACTCACTAACATGGGAGAGCATTACACCCCCCCCCCTCCATGTAATGTCCTCCTTGGTAAGATCAGACCATAAATCAGTCTAATTCAATGTAATTATAAGACCAGATACCCCATCAAGCTCAAAAATGCTTAAAATTTATCAAAGATAAATTACCTCTTACTAAATGATGGTATAAAAAGCTTCAAAGCTACTTGAACACAGATAACATGGACTCCTATGTAGAGGTGTACACCAATACCCTGTACACCAATACCCTGTATAACCCCTTAATCAGTTGTATAGAATCAGCTGTACCTGACCAGATTAAAAACAGATCTTGCTGAAAAAACAAGCCACTCTGGAGACCCCTAGTATAAACAAGCTGTACAACAGGAGAAAGAAACTAATATCCAAGAGCAATGAGGAAATGGCTCAGCAGAGGAAGAAATCCATCTCTAACTTAAACAAACAAAATAAACAGCTTGTCAAATCCTCCAAAGCTAATTACAAAGCAAACATAGCCTCCCTAGCTAAGGATAATCACAAGGCATTCTTTAACTATGTCTGAAATCTACAAAGGAATACCCAGCTATGCGCTGAACTGGTTGTGGATGGTGTGAAGATATGTAAAGGCTGCCATCTTAGCCAGATAGAATTTTGTAGATAATTCTGTCATTTATAAATATTAATATAAGCTCCTTGAACTACGCAATAGAGTCAAAAAGCTAATAAAACAGGACAAATTCCAATATTACCAGTCTGCCCTAGACTCCTCACAACACAGCCCCAAACAATTATGGTCCTCCATAAACTCCATCCTCCACCCAGGTAAAGTCAGTACCCCTCCTCCTAAAATCCCTCACTCCTCAGAAAATATTGCTACCTCATTCAACACACACTTCACCCAAACCATACTATCACTAGCTAAACAACACAACCCTCCTCCCCTCCAACCCATACCTTCAACTAGTAATCTACCCACTGCCTTCTCTTTTTCTCCTGTACCTACCTCCAACATAAAAAAAACTCTTAACTAAACTTAAACCCACCAAATTAGCAGCAGACAACCTCCCAAGTGAATACCTACAAATCGCGGCTGATGCTCTGGCCTACCCAGTATCCATCTTGATTAACCGATCTCTGTCAGACTGTTACGTTCCCACATTGTGGAAAGTATCACATATAATTCCCCTCCACAAAGGCGGACCCTCTACAGAACTAACCAATTACCGCCCCATAGCTATTCTCTCTCCACTTTCCAAAATACTAGAGAGATGCATACACTCTCAGGTCTCACACTACCTCCTTACTAACAACCTTTTTTCCAGTACTCAGCATGGTTTCCGACCAAACCATAGCACCACCACTGCCTTACTCTCCTTTACTAACATTATCCTTCAGCATAAAAACAATGGCTATCTCTCCTCTGCTACTTTCCTAGACCTATCTAAAGCATTTGACATGGTCCCACACAAACAACTTATCTCTGTCCTCAATAACCTATCCTTCTCACAATCAGTCACCAACTGGTTTCAGAGTTACCTGTCTGACCACCAACAATCCGTTGTATGGCAGAATGACATATCTCCCCAACTACCTGTCTCCATAGGGGTTTCCCAAGGATCCATCCTTGGATCCCTACTTTTCTCTGTTTACACCAATAATCTAGCCTCTGCCACCAAACATGGCACACTCATCCAATACGCAGATGACTCAACCATCATCTGCTCATCCCAGTCCCTACCCAAACTGCAAAAAGTCACACAGGAAGCCTTTTCTTCTGTTGAAACATGGTTATCCGATGCCCAATTAATACTCAACCCAAACAAAACTAAACTACTCATCTTCCAACCCACCAAACATACCCAAAACAACTCTCACTTTAACATCACAGCAAAAGACAACACCACTATATACCCAACTGAACACACCAAATTGCTAGGAGTGGAAATAGACAATAAACTAAAATTTGACATTCACATATCCATGACCATAAAAGTCCACAAAAACTAGGAGCATTATACAGAAATAAACAATTTCTCACCAAAGCAGCAAAGATTTCCATAGCAAATTCCCACCTTATCTCCACCCTACTTTATGCCTCTCCAGTATATACCAACCTAAGGCAATGTGATCTAAACAAGCTAGAGACCTGCTACAACAAAATTGCCAAATTAGCCACAGGGGCATCCTACCGTAGTCACCACTGTCTCTCACTTGCTGAACTGGGCTGGCTTGAACTCCCTCACCTCCTTCAGTGGTATCAACTCTCACTCGCCCACAAACTAGTAAACCATCCACTAAATGTCCCATCCCTCCAGAATCTACTCCAACCCTATCACACCACCAGACCACTAAGATCCAGCAACAAAAATCACTTGCAGATCACTAAAGCCAATAACTCTGCTGGTGAAGCACTATTCTCTTGCACCATAGCCAAATTATGGAACTCACTCCCACCCACAATTACCTCCGTACCATCTTGCACCAACTTCAAAACTTTATTAAAAGCGCACCTAAAAACATGCTGGCTATGCCCTTGCAACTCCCACTCTAATATCATCCACCCCATCCAACTACTACCTTTCTTTCACCTCCACTAACTACCTTGATGTTAGCAAGCTCAGATGCTCATAAGCCTAGTACTTATTATGCAGCAGGAACTTCTCATTGTTACATTTGTTAATGCCTGTTATGTACTTAACTGATAAAGATTCTAGTTGTCTACTGATGTACTATGTTCTTCATCTGTAAATATGTTGTAAGTAATTTCTATGTTAAATTGTTAATCGCTATGTAATCCAATGTAACTACTGTCTGTTTATTTTACTGTGGAGCTTTTCTCCCCAGGCCTCCACTGAAAATGGACCCACGTCCAGTCGGACACTCCCGGTCAACAAATTTAAATAAATAAATAAATAAGCCACAGGCTTGTTCTCTTAAATGGAAGAAAATGGTGTTAAATGTTGAATGTCAAAAATGTCACAGTGCACTCTGCTGAAAGAAAACTGATAAGTCAAGCCTTGTATGACTTTGATCACAAACTTGGAGCCATGGTGTCTGAACCAGCAAATTATTGTTTTGAGACCAGAGTTAATGCTAGAATTTACATGTATAATGTATTTTATTGCTCTGGCTTCCTGACCAGCTGCAAGATCAAAAGGGCTGTTACACTCTGTGTTTCTGTTAACCTGGGAAACAGAGGATAATGATGTAATCTGAAATGAGTCAGTGGTACTGTGCTATTAATTTAAGGACAGAAAGAAAAAGAGAGATAGAATCAGAGCATTTTGCATTTGTTTTCAGAAGTGACAACATCACCAGCACTGCTTTGCTCTATATGTAAGTTTATTTTAGAAGTGTGTTTCTCTTAGGAAAAGTTAGAAAATAATAAGTTTAGTCTGTTTGTTTTTCTGTAGTGATGTCAGAACTTTTCTACTGTATTATTTTAAGCATTTCTCTGTGATCTCTGAACTCTTGACTAGCACTGGGTAGTAAGTATTGTCTTGTGTTCTTATTATTTATTATTAAATATTTTTAAACCTTTCAACTGTGGCTGTTTTGTGTAGAGATAATATAAGCTCTAGAGTACATTGCATGTATATAGTGATACTGTCCAAGCCATCCCAAATAAGCCTTGCTGTTCGTCACACTTACTATTTGGATAATAATATTGTACAGTAAGAACTGGACACCCTTTGATAAGGGGCTTATTAGTAGCTGATATTAGTAGTTGGTGGCAAGTGGTACTACCGTATAGTCTAGGCAGAAGAGGCATAGCTGGAGAAACTGTGCCAGCCTTCCCCAGGATTGTCTGTAATATAACTCATATCTCAAAGTGTGTGTGTGTCAGCTACTTGGGCAGGGACATGAAGCACTGGCTGGACAGAGAGGGTGCTGGAGGTTTAGTCTGACCACTAGGCTGAGATCTGGACCCTATAGCTGTGCCAGTAGGGATTCTTATTGGGAATCTGGAGAGAAAGGGAGAAACCAGCCCCAAACTGACTGTGATCTCTGTCCGCTCTTAAGGGAAATTGTACTTTACTGTATGTATATTTGTTATCCTTCCCAATGTGGATGCCATGCACAGGTGTTAGTGGTGAGGATTGAGGCTCCTTTATTGCTGCACCAGTGCACGGGCGTCACAGATGGCACCATCCATACTCAACCAGAGGTAATAGCCAATTGATGTTGAGTTATCTCCCTTAGTCACTGGTATCACAATTGCTTCCTTACAGATTTTAGGGAAAACTCCAAACTAAGTGACATCTGATGTAAGTATTTAAGGCATGGAACAATGCATCTTATTCTTTTGAACAGGAAAAAATCCATTTAAACTGTCAGGCCCAGCCACATATGGAGTTTAATTGTTTTTTTTTTAATCCTTAATAATACAGCTTCACTTATCATTGGGCAAAAGTCCAAACAGTCCTTCTTCCCTGGGATAAAACCCTGGAATATATAACAATTTCTGGAGTTTACAGACCAACAAAATCAAGTGCTGATGACCTAGAGGAATACATACATTTCTTGCATGAAACTCCAAAAGGAAAAATAATAGTGGCTGGGGACTTCAATTTACTAGAAACAGACTGAATAATATTGATTCAACATTACTAAGGAAATTATTTACAACATATGTTCAGGAAAACAATTTCTTCAGATTATTAGAAAGTCTACTAGGGAACAAAACATACTAGACATTGTTTGTGTTCCTGAAAAAATGCTATTACTGTCCAGTTTTACCACTGTGGTGGTGCTCTGATCATGGGATTATAAAGGTTAAATGGCTGCTAGATAATTATGCTAAACTGAAATCTAAAGTAATGCAAAGAAGATTAATAAGAGACATACCCCTCAGCTGTACTGAATCCCACAGACAGTGACATTTTTCATGCTTGAAATAATAGGGTGCCATGAATTCTTGAGTGGCCCCTTTGAATCCCAATTTATTTTTTCATATTTATTTATGTTTCCTGTGTGCTTATTGATGTTATCACACAGTACCAACATGCCCAGCGGTATCATCAATATGCAGTGGTGGACATGGTGATGTCAGAGCATGACAGTCCTTTGAGTGATCTGGTTGGACCAGAAGGACTTGAAGGAAGTGTGTGATCCTGGCTGCGAGTGACTGTGACTGTCTATTAGAGTGTTCTAACCACTGACAGACTTGTTACTTGCTTTGTAGGCTGTTGATGTTTTTTTTTTCTGTAAGTTTGGATTGAGATGGGAAGGGTACAGATCGTTTTTTGAAGCCCTAAGCAGAGGAGCACTGACTTCAGGGTTCAGTGCAGTTTAGAGGAACAAGTGCTATAAAAAATTCAGACATTGCTGCAGCATCATCTATCGATTGTCTCCTTCCAGGCACCCCCCTTCTGAAGGATGAGAAGAGCATCAAGTGAAATAAAAAAAAAAGTCAGAAATCTTTTTTTAAAATGATTTATGTGATGGTAGTATGGCCAGGCAGTCTCATTAGCAAGCAATTAATCAAGTAGGCAGGGCAGCCAGTGTAAAAAGAGCAGAATAATCACAGCTGAAAAAACTTAAGTACCCCAGTCAGCACTCAACAGCAATTAGTAAATATACTGTTTATTTTGTTTATCATTGCAATGGTGAATTAGGCAGCTGCAGCACAGAAGCAATTGCAGGGACAGGACTAAGAAGCTAGTTGGTTTAACTTCTTTGTAGTTGCATCTTTTTCTTTTTGTAAACTGTGTTACTTAGCATGCACAATCTGCTTCAGCATATGATCACAGTCATCACACAAGTCTCTGTAGTTTGTACTGTGAAATTGGATACAGTTATTTAAAGAAACAGTGTAGCAAGTGTGTACCAAAAGGCATACATGAATGATGCTCATGTATAATTACTAAAGTAAACTCTTTAAGTCTGTCAGACTGTCACTGATGATACATGTCTTCTTGTTTAATTTCTGAACACTGAATAGAAGCTGGTTGTACTACTTTGGCAAGATGTATGTGTTAGGTGGTGACTGAGTGACTGTGTGCTTTTTATTTATTTAGTTATTTATTGACTGATTGCTTGTTTGTTTACCATTTTAGAATATCCAGTGTTCTGCTGTGTGTTTCGAGATTTGACAGAAAGCCAGGCAGTTAGTTATTGAAACTGAATGGGCTATAAAATTTTTCTTTGTTTCAAATTATTTTATTTCATATGTTTTAAGGCATCAATCACTCTCAAGACAACAGTGCAAATATTACTTTATTGGCAACATTTCAGTGGTCAGTTTATTACAGTGTGAACTGTGAAGGAATAGTATTTGGTGGTATAAGTACATAAGAAGCACACACCAATACCATGGTCATGTTTTGTGAAGATGATGAAGTACGTATGCTACAGTCGGTAACATCAGTATGCTTTATGCTATGCTGCAACAGCTTCATGTTCACATCCATGACATGAAACTTGCTGCGTTACCATCATTCACACCTGCTAATGACAATAACACACATTATTATAGATAAACTCACTAAACTAGGTATAAATCCCTATGTCACAAGATGGATTGCCAACTGGCTCACTGACAGAACCCACACTGTGAAAGTAGCAGACTCCAAATCCAACTTCAGACCAGTGACAAGTGGAGTACTACAGGGTTCAGTCCTGGGTCCTCTCCTGTTTGTTATCTACTTCTCTGAAGTACAGGCTAACACAGAAGGTCTTTGGCTAACGAACTTCGCAGATGACTGCAAACTAGGAGTCATAATCAAAACTCCAAAAGACGTGGACATCCTACAAAAGGGCCTCGCTGAGACAGATGCCTGGTGTCAAAAGCATGGCCTCAAGCTCAATGCCAAAAAGTGCATTGTCATCCATTTTGGTAAAAACTCTGTACCCATGAACTACCACATAGGCGGTAGTCTACTTAGCACCAAAAGTGTGATAGACTTTGGGACACAGGTGGACAGTAGTCTCTCCTTTCATAATCACATCACCACAGTAGTCAGGAAATCCTTCTATGTGGCACACCTCATCAAAGGTTTCTCATCAAGGGAAAAAGAGGTTATTGTTCCCCTCTAGTCGTCACTCATTAGACCCATTATAGAGTACAACGCCCCTTTTGGTATGTACCTCACAAGACATCTACAACAACTGGAAAGGCCACAGAAATACCTCACAAAGAGGATTACTGGCCTCAAACAGATGCCCTACGCAGACCGTCTCAAAAAACTCCAGCTTTACTCTGTCACATATCGCCTACTCAGAGGTGATCTTTGCCTAACACACAAAGCTATGTCAAACCCAGAGCTTTTGGACATGCTCCACTTAAAGAAATCCCAATCCATCCGAGCTACACGCTCTAGGGACCTAAACCTTGTCACCCCAATAAACAGAACATGCTGGAGGGATAGATTCCTGTCCCAGAGACTTCCCATACTATGGAACAAACTACCTATCTATATCAAACAAAGCTCCTCATTAGCGCACTTCAAGAAAAATCTTGATGATTGGATGGGAGATAGGAAATTCACCCCGGAGATCACTTTTGTGGCTCTGCTCGACAGTGGCACAGGAAAATAATTTTCTTGGGTGGCAAAAGCCAGGGTACCTTTTGGCTAGGCTTATATAGGCCCTAGGTCCATTAGCCTAGTACCTATCTATGAACCTATTAGCAGTGAGGGCAGGCTTGCATATAAGAGCAGCAGCAAGCGGCAAGTGCTTTCCCAGACACCACCATAAATCTTAAATTGCAGCCTTTATTTCATGTAAGTTAATTATTGTTTGTAAGCAGTATCAGGAATTCAGAAATAATAACAAATATAAAACTGCATTATATATGACAAGTCTGTGACACATTTTACGTGTCCAGACTCAGACTCCAGATCACTACAGTGCTGTTCCCTCATAATTTCGTGATTTTTTTGTAAATCACTCGGAGTTAATTATCATGTCACAGTTTTTGGTCAGGTAACACACTGATGTAAAAACAGTTTTATTAACTTTTTTTAAATAAGTCAGAGTATTAGTTTAAAAACATGTTCACTGATTTTGTCTATCCTCACATTATTTTTGGCTTTGCACAGAATGTTTGAACATATAGTGGCTGCATTGAAAATGTGATGCTTTTATGATGTTAGTTAGATCAATATGCATTATGATCTGTGCATTCCTCTCAGGTGTACCTCATTACTAGGAAAGTTCTTCATTTTTAGTCTTAAAAATTGCATAATATTGCTCATTGTTCCCTCTTTGAAAGTGGCACACATTAAGTATTAAGTTTTTTTTAACTAATATCCATGAGAAATAATACTGCGTCATATTAATTCCTTAAAAAAAGTTTTGTAAGTATAAAGTGACACATTTCTAACCATCCTGTGAGCTTCATAGCTGAAATAGTAAGCTGGTAATAATTGTTCCACAGTTTGCCCATAGTACATGTCTTCAGGAGCTGGTTGTTAACAATATTCTAATGTGTGTAATGTAAGTTTTTGTAGTTATTGTCCAGTTGCACACAACACAGCTTGCTAACCTAATAGTAACAGTTAATGTGCTATAGGTTCATAGGTTCATACTAGGCTATCTGCCCTAGGGCATTTATAAGCCTAGCCAGAATGTGTTTGGCTTTCGCCACCCATTTTAAATTTATTTTGCTATGCCCTTTTTCGAGGTTAGTATACTGTGCCTCTGTCTAACAGTGACACAGAAGTGATACCCGGGGTAAACCTACGATCTCCCATCCACTCATCAAGATTCCTCTTGAAGAGAGTCAATGAGGGACTCTGCCTAACCTGGACTGGGATTTTATTCCAGAGTGAAGGGAGCCTCTGGGTTATGAATCTGTCCCTCCAGCATGTCCTATTTATTTCAGTGCTGAGGTTCAAGTCTCTCAAGCGCGTAGCTTGATGGGATTTGGATTTTCTGAGGTGCAGCATGTCCATTAATTCCGGGTTGGACATGGCTTTATACGTCAGACACAGATCGTCTCTGAACAGGCAGTATGCCACTGAGTAGAGCTGGAGTTTCTTTAACCGGGCAGCATATGGCATCTGTTTGAGCCCTTTGATCCTCTTGGTGAGGTACTTTTGGGGTCTTTCCATTTGCTGCAGGTGTCTGGTAAGGTACATCCCAAAAGGGGCATTGTACTCAATTATGGGCCTGATGAGGGATGAGTAAAGAGGCACGATGACCTCCCCTGATCTAGATGTGAATCCCTTCATGATTAGGTGGGCTATATAAAATTTTTTTCTAACCACTTTGGCCACGTGGTTGTCAAATGAGAGATTGCTATCAACTTGGGTCCCCAGGTCCCTAATTACTTCTTCTGTACTTAATGGATTACCACATATGTGGTAATTTGTGGGCACTTTGTTTTTGCCAAAGGGGATGACTATACACTTTTTGGCATTTAGCTTGAGGCCATGGCTCTGGCACCAGTTGTCTGTTTCTATGAGGCCCTTTTGGAGGATGCTTGAGTCGGCTGGAGAGTCGATTATGGTGCCCAGTTTGCAGTCATGTGTGAACTTGGTCAGCCACAGTCCTTCTGTGTTGGCCTGTACCTCCGAGAAATATATACCGAACAAGAGAGGTCCCAGGACTGAGCTTTGTGGGACACCACTTGTAACTGGTTTGGAGTCTGACATGGCTCCAGCAATTCTAACCATGTGGGTTCTGTCCTTGAGCCAGTTTGCAATCCATCTAGTGACATAGGGGTTTATATTTAAGCTGGTGAGCTTGTCTATAATGCCCGAGTGGGGTATTGTATCGAAGGCTTTTGCGAGGTCCAGGTAGGCTGTGTGGACCACCTTCCCCTCTATGATGCCTGATATGGCAAAATAATATCTCTGCTTTCAGCATCTTAATGGTCAGCATCATTTTAATTCATTGTACTGTTCTGGTAATTGTTTGTCCCTGTGGTGTTTTGTCTCATGACATATTTTATTTGTTTTTTGTAATATGTGTGGTTTTCTGGCAAAGTAAGGACTGCAACAACAGGTGCATTAGTGTCAGACTTTCCATCCTTCAGAAAATGCATTATAATGCAAACCCTGTTACTCTATTAACTTTATAAGGGCAATGTTTAAACTATCTCACTGACTTGTTGTCTTGCCACTCCCTATATTTTTGGCTTTGCATCTTATTGTTGTTTTTAAGTTAGGAGATTGAGAGATAAACTGTCTGCACTTGTTTTTGGTTTTTGAAAGCAATTCACCAGCTGACACCTTCTAATCATGTACAGTGCTGCTAGGGAGAGTGTTTCCTACAGGCTGGAGGAGAAGAATGAAGAGGGAGCCTGGGTTGTAAAAAGACCTCAGCTGAAGCCAAAACACTTGAATTGCTGTTTCAGCTCCACCCACTCCTCTCTGAAAATTGGAGTAAGGTGTTAATTCCAGCCTTGACATGTTTTAGTGGTTAAAAGGGACAATTAAAAAAAAAAGCTTTGCTTTTTTAAGAGTAGTTTAATTGCAGAATGTTAGTGTAACTGAAATATTTACATTAATTTTGCAAAATCAGTAAACTGTTGTACTTTTTATATTTTACTTTGCCTCTTTGTAGAAAATAGAATTTAGTATTTGGGAACTTTAATTAAATATGCAGTTTTCCTTTCTTGCTCGGTTGTACTTCCACATCTTAGAGCTTTAGGAATCTGTGTTTACTTTGAGGGTGCAGGCAGGGTTATTGACACAAAGCAATATAGCTATCAAGGCAAGAATGCCTTTTATAGTCAAGTGTTTTGTGTTGGAGATATCTGTTGCTTTTTGAAGACATGCAAGCCAGATAAAGTAAATAACAAAGGACTGTGCAGGTAATGGCATAAGAGGGGAAAAGAGTTTGTTGAGGTTTGCCAACAGAGAATCAAGTGTGCTGGTGTAAGAAGCACATTTCACATGCTGTGTATGCTTTTGATAAAAAATTGAGAAACAGCAGTTAAAAGACTCAACTGTTTGGCAATCTTTGTTTATGTACTTGTTTTATGTTTTTTAACTGGATAGCTGGTCTGGATGTATGCAGTACTGTTTTCACATGCAACTTTGGTGAAAAAACACTATGAAGTTATGTACTTCTGTTTTTGTGAGGTATAGCTGGCCTGGGCATATACATTTCATTCTCAGGTGCAAGTACAAGCCAGACAATAATATCATCATAATGTCATAATAGTATCAGCTTTAAAATAAGGCACATTTGAAATGTTTTTCTTATATGTATGTATGTTAGCTGTGCTTCCCTAAGCCTAGTTCAGGTGCTCTCTGTTGTGTATGTGTGATCCTGTGTAGCTGTTTGTCATAAACCTTGTCTATTTAATGAATTAGACTGAAAAGAAAAGTCACAGTTTTGAATATAATAACCGTACACCTTCAGCTAGCTGGCCAAATTGCTCCTTGTTTGCTGTGCACTCACTGGCACCTGCATGATGCTACACTTTGATTTTATAGGAATTTACAAACTACTTCTGTCACACCTGCTGCACCTGCAGTACCAGCTTCAAAGTAGTGCAAAGAAGGGCGCAGCCTCCATCACCCATTCTAAAGGACAAAGAGAAATGGCTGAAGGTGGAACAGGTAGGAACTATTCTCTGTAATATCTCTTTGTTAATAAAAAGTGGCTTTCAGCATAATTTCTGTTATCATACAGGAGGTTAAATAGCTTTTTTTTTTAATACAAATTAGTATTATATTATAATAGTATAGTATAGTATTATAAATATTAGGAAAAAAAAGTAAGTATTAGGAAAAAAAGTATGTCTTCATTGCAAGCTATACCTGCAGTAGCAGTGCTAACGAAGAATGCTTTGCAACATAATTGACATTTTCATGGTTGGAGGAGGTTGTGTTTTTTTTTTTTAACCGGTCATGTTTAGGAAAAAAAGACTGTCTTCATTTCAAGCAGCTTGGAAGATGTCATTTGATTGGCTAAGGTTATTCCTTTTGTAAAGTTTGTTACTATAACATCAACACTGGTCATGGAGGATGCCATGATCTGCATAGGAACATGGATACATAGAAACACAAGATGAATGCAAAGCATGTTGCATCTGGAAGAAAAGTAACAAACATATTTGATACCCATGCTTGACAAGCAAGTTCAGATCACAAAGTGTTAATAGCTAAAGTGAGATTTGTTGCCTTACTTATAGAGCACAACCTACCCTTTAACGCTGTGGATAATCTGCTGGAATACATGAAAAAACACTGTAGTGATCTTGAAAGTGCTGAAGAAGACATGCTGTGGGGCCACTATTATATGTGATGTCATGGGTCCAAAATATCAGGAAGATGCAGCAGTAGTTTGTCGGAAGCAGCCTTATTGCATTTATTTAGATCAGAGCACAGATATGGGGATAATAAATTCCTTATGATTCTGGTTGTATTTTTTGACCAGGTTTGTTTGTGTCTTTCGGCTTTTCCCGGTTAGGGGTCACCACAGCGGAACTCCAGTCCGCTAATGATTGGCAGTAGATTTTTATGTACCGACTTGCCAGGCCTGACGCACAACCTTCAACGAAGGTATGCCCATTCACACATGTCTCCACATAGAAGATGCTTTATCTGAGAATTGAACCGGACAGCGTCTTACTGTGAGGCGACAATGCTACCACAGCACCACCACCCCTAAAGTGTGGAAATGTTGTTCGGTTCTTAGACATGCCTGTTTATGTGGCAGGTACAAGTTAAGTGATATACAACTGTCTTATGGAAAGTCTTCACAGATTCAATATTCCAACAAGTAATATGGCTGCATACTCATCAAATAATGCTGTAGACATGGTTGGTAAATACAATTCTATACTGTCATGATTAAAGACTGTCAGTCCTGATCTCTTCAGTATGGGTTGCCTGTGCCATATAGTAGACTTTTGCATCAAATCAGGTTTGAAAGCAATGAAATCACTTGTAGAAGACAATATCAGAAATGTATTCTTACTTTTCACACAGTGGACAGAAGCAATGGAAGCTTAATGAATTTGCATTATTTGTTGATGTTGAGCCACTTAGTTGTCTGTCATACTCCCAGTCACAGGCTGAATCTTCATAAAGTTGTAAAGAGAATACTGGATCCGTGGCTTGTGCTTTTGTCATACTTCCAAACATATGAACCATGGTCACAAAAAGTAGACCTCATAACAGAAAGGCTGAATAGTCATCAGGTAAAAGTGGTGCTGCTTTTCCTGAAGTATGCCATTCTGTCTTTAAGCTCAGTGTGCAATTGCAGGCCAGAAGCAGTCAACTCTTGAGTTTGTTCAGTGATATCACAAAACTGCTGCAGGTGTATACAAGCAGGATATTAAAGCCATGTACAGCTATAGAATTTCTAGGTAATATCAGTACCACCAGTAATTTTTTTCTTAAAGATGGCAATAATATTTCGCAGCACATTCATGTTGGGCCTGATGTTGCAAAATATTTGGATGAAAATGGTGATGACATTGTTGGTACTGTAATTGAGCATGCATTCTAAAAGCATTTTATGTTGCAGTCCTTCTGAAAATGAAAAAGAATTTGCCTATTGGTGACTCCATACTGCAAAACATTGCAGTTTATTAAACCCTTCTTTCAAAGTAAATCTTAAAAATGCATTTGCTGCAAGCATTGCATCTCATGTAGGTGTGTGCAAGCCATTAGGAATAATGTAGTTAACTTAAGGATGAATTTGCCATCTACCAACTTACTGAAGTCAATTGGCCACAGCAGCAGCAAAGCCAGGACTCTGAAAAAGACACATTTCTTCCAGTACTGGTCAACAGTCCTATAAAGCCAAGACGTGGAAGACATGTCTCACTTTAACCAGCTCATATTAACATTTCTTTGTTTGCCATATTCAAATAGTGAACCAAATCATGCATTCAGTATGGTGAGAAAAGTTAAAACAGAGCTCAGGCAGTCATTAAATATCAAAATACTCAATTCATTGCTAGCAATCAAGATGAATGAGGACAGTGATTGTTTTTCTGTGGAAGCTACACCACACATTCTTCAGGCAGCAAAAAGGGCAACTGCAGCTTACAAGAGAGAACGTGCCCTACAGGCAGAGCTAACAGACACTGAAGTTATCATGACTGAAGGTGAAGAGGAAGTAGTTCTGTGAGATTGATCATTGAGATGAATTTACTTTGGCATTAGTTTAGTCCTTAGTTAACTAGTTTAGTTATTAAAACTTATTTGGTGTTAATAATAGTTTAGTAGTTAGTTAATTAGTAGGTAAAACTTATTTGATGTTGTTTTTATGAAAGAAATTGTATTTCAACTTTATACCACTTTAATAGTTCCTAAGGGGCAAAGTTTATTTCATATTATTTCATATAAAATTCGATTTGTAGTTATTTTACTTTTATACCTGTTTAGTAGCTGGAGCTTATTTAATTTCTATTAATTTAAATTTTATATAAATTTAGTAGTTGTTAGAACCTATCTAATTTATTTTTTATAAAAATTATATTTATTTTAATTTTATATGAGTGTAGTAGTTAATCTAATTTTATCACACAATTCCATCGAAGTAGGTAGGGTTTCATCATTATGCATGCATATTTAAAGTTAATTATTGTCCAGATTTTTGGCCAGCTTTACCTACTTTTCATAGGCCTTTGTCTAAACTTTTGATGTTTGCAGGTTGAAAGGCATGGTAGACTATATGTAAGCAAAAGAGTCATTATGTAAAACTAACTGGAGTGATGTGTCACGGGAAAAGCTGTAGAAGGAATGTGGCAAGTTTTGAAGAACAGACTAAATGCTAAACATCAGGATCTAGGCAAACAAGGTCAGGAGGATGTACTTTCCTAAGAACAAGATAATTGATTAAGGCGAGAGGCAGAAAATATAAGAAATGGAAAAGAAGTTGAACTCTAACTTTAAATTGAACTGTAACTTTGAAAACTGAAATAAAGAAGCTCGACAAATTTAACATAGTGTGAGACAAGATCAAGAAAACTTTGAAGAAAATGTATATAAAGATATTAAGCATAATAGAAAACCTAAAAACAAACAAACAAAAAAAATAAGTCAGGAAAAGTGCCCAGGTAAAGAAAAGTGCCTTATTTTGGATCCGAATAGAAAACATTTTTATAGATACATAATGTGTGGTAGGAGTAAAGACATTCTCATTGAAAAACTGTGAGTAGATTCTAAAATGTATTATCAAACAACAGATTATAGTAATATTTACAAAATCTTATGTAAAGTAGTTTGGCTCTACAAAGGGGGATAAATTGTTCTAGTAACACCAAAATAACTTCAGATGCTGAAATTAGATTACTTTTAAAAGCAATTACACAAACTAAACCCAAACAAAGCAGAGGGAAGAGAAGGAATAAGTAATAATGACCTGAAAACACTTCGGCATGAACTTACAGTAACATTACATCTGTTATTCATTTGTTCATTTAAATATGGGGAGATTCCTCAAGATTGTAGACATGCACTTGTTAAACCTTTCTTTAAGGGACAGAGGAATAGGACAAAGCCAGAGTCATACAGACCCATAAATTTGCTTTCATGTTCATGTTTTGTAGCTATTTTTTATAGTTACATAGACAGTTTCATTTATTATTTTGCTCCAACAGCTATATTTACAGGAATGAAGCATTTTAGATTTTAGGTAGACTAGAAAACTTGAATCAGACAGAAGTAAAAAGAAAAAAATGTTTAGGTGCTTTAGGTCTCATCCATCTGTGACAAATAGGTCTGATTATAACAATTTTAAGTGATACTTCATAAGAATAGTTAATGTACATAGGATTGTCTATAAAGTAAAATTGTTTTCTAGTGATTTGGATAATAAAAAGGCTTGTTTAAACATTTATGAAGTTGTAGTTTGGATGATGCCTCAAGTTTGGTATTGATATGTGGTTCTGAGCATATAAATGACCCTGAGATTTTGGATAATTTTATTTTTTTTTAATAGTTACTTTGGTAGATTCCCCCACAACTGGCATTAATTTTAATTTTCTATCAAATTTAACTGGCAGCTGCCTCTTGTTAATGGAAAAAACATATACAGTTATCTTTAGATTTTATTAAAAACTCAGCAGCTGGGACAGATGGAATGAATTGCTATTACTGAGAGGTATCAGTGATTGTACTCTAGTCCGATTTTTTTTTTCAAAAAATTTCAACTGAAAGTTTTGTTCAAAAAATTTGAAATGAGGCTACTGTTTGTTCCAGTACATAAAAACCACACAGATTATTCTATTGATGAGTATAGACCAACTAGTTTAACACATACTTGGGAGAAATGTTTTGAGATGGCACTCAGTTTATCTTTTAAGCATATGTTTAGCTTTTCTAGTGATATATATATCAACATTGATTTTTACCTGGAAGATCTAGTCTATCTAATTTGGTTAACTTCTATGAATGCATAGTAAATGTGTTGGACAAAGAGTTAGCTACAGATGTGGTCTATTTAGATCTGGCTAAGGCCTTTGATTCTGTCTCATATTTTGTTTTCATTGACATATTGGGTAGGACAGACATGAATACTTTTGTAAAGAGATGGGTTATAAACTGGTTGGTAAGTTAAGATTAAGAACATGTTCTCAAAATATGTGTCCAATAAATGTGGTATTCTGCAGGGGTCATTTTTCGGACCTCTGTTTGAGTTGCTTATGCGTGTTTTTCAAATATCTAAACAATTTTGTTTGAGTAAATCTGTTAATGATTTATAGACGGGAGGTATAATAAAAAATATGGTAGACCATCAATATCTGCAAAATTATTTGGATAAGTTAAATGGATACAACACAAGCATATGAAATTAATAATAAGAAATGTTCAGTTATTCCCATTAATATCACTGATAACGGTTATCCTTATTTTTTGGATAACACTATTTGTGTTTCAGTTAAGCAAGTTAAGAATTTAGGTGTACTTGTTGATTCACCTCTGTATTTTGGCTCTCATATAAATTGTGTTGTTAGGACATGTTATGGTTTAACAATGAATATCTTCAGGATCGTTATATATATAGGGACAGAGTTGTTATGATAAAGTTATTTTCTCCAAGTATTCATCTTGTGATAAAATATTGTGGTTCTTTTTATGTGCTGGGAATTTCTCAGCTACCTAAGCTTAAGTGTGTTCAAAGAACATTTACTAAACATGTAGCTGGATGTGAATCCTTACCATATGTAATATGAATATAATACTTATCACTTTATTCAGTTACTTATAGGTTGTTAAGGACTGCCTCCATTTTGTAGTACAAGTGTATAAGGATGAAGTGTTTTCTACTGTGTTGGTAGATGGCTGTATCAACCATGGTCTAAATACAAGGAATGGTATGTTCATTTAACTAGTCCCAATTCAAAACTGAAGTCTTTGTTTTTCTACTTTATAGTTGGTAGGTTATGGAACACTAACTTTGGATAGCAGGTGTCAACAATGTATTAACATTTAAGTCATTATTAGATCTGTGGTTTAAAAATATGCTAAATGCAACAGGATCTAAATTAAAGCAAAACTTTAACTGGCCTTCATAACATCTAGGCTTGAAATACATTTCGTTGAATCA
Organism: Protopterus annectens; assembly: GCF_019279795.1. Taxonomy (NCBI): domain Eukaryota; kingdom Metazoa; phylum Chordata; order Ceratodontiformes; family Protopteridae; genus Protopterus; species Protopterus annectens. The sequence goes on from NC_056746.1 coordinate 809,827,389, forward strand.
AAATCATTGAAAATAAAGGAGAAGGTTATTTTGGATTAATTGTTGTCAGAAATTGAAATGTTGGGTATTGAAACCATATATCAGCACTCATATGTATGTTGAAAATAGATCTATAACCACCTGTAAGATGATGTTCTATAACAATATAATAACAGATGTAAGTAAAAAATTGCACTATGATGTAATTTATATATACTTATTTTCAACATTAGGGTCACACATAAAACACTGATCAATAAATTAGAACAGGTAGGTATTAATGTAATCTTGGTAAATGGATAGCTGCATGGTTTACAAATAGGACATGGTAAGTAACATACAGCAATTGAACAGGTTAAATTCTAGGTTATAGTCAGCGTGTCCCACAGGGCTCTATCCTAGACCCATTTTTGTTTATGTTATATCTTTCAGATCTATCTTTTTCATCTAAGATGTTCTACAGTCTGTGCACAGATTACTTCATATGTTACAAATAGGATGTCTGCAAAAGAACTTGACTGAGTTGGCCATTTGAGGACAGGAAAATAATATGCTGCTAAATACATCAAAAATTAAGCATGTGAGATTCAAGGCAAACATTTTTATCACAGATGGCATATAACAAGAAAACTATACAGCAAAGTGAAATAATCAATTTAACAGTTATGTACAGGTTTCACGTGCAATATACAGTAGCATCAGGTTAGTCTATATGTAGAGATAGTAGGGTGTTGGTGTGTTGCAGTATTAGCACTATAGAGAAGAGCAGGAAATGAGGAAAAAGAAGATATGAGATAAGAGAGTAGATTTAGGAGGAAACAAAGGATAGCGAGAGATGTGAGAGAAGAGACTAGATTTAGGAAGGGGGTAGCTAGAATCCTTGACAGGGAGAGGACCAGTTGCTTAGGATATAGTGTTTAAGTTCAAGTTTGAACTGGGACTTACGAGGGATGTTTCTTATATTATGTGGGAGGGAGTACCAGGAGTGGGCTGCTGAGTATTTGCATAGTGACTTCCCTATATTTTCCTGGGTTTGTAGATGTCCAGAAGATGTTTGTCAGATGTACAAAACTGACTTTGAGGGTTGTAAAGTGCTACAATATTAGAGATAGAGAGGCAGGAAGTAGGGTTATAAAGAACAAAGTATGTAGACAGTACTGTCGTTCCTCAATAAGCGTGAACTCAATAAACTATCTGTTGCCTATAATCATATAGCCAGATTTGTAACAGGAACACCGTATCGTACTCACCATTGCCTCAACCTAAATACACTTGGTTGGCTAGAACTCCCCAATCTTCTCAAACTCAACCAACTTACTGAAGCTTTTAAAATAATCAACCAACCGGACAGAACCCCCTCTCTGAGCAAAATCCTGACCCCCTACTCCAACCTAAAATCCCTCAGGTCAGCTAATAGTGTCCAAGTACTAACCATTAAATCTAATAACTCTGGAGGCGATGCTCTCTATGCCAATTCCATTGGAAAGCTATGGAATTCCCTACCTAATAGCCTAAGACTCATGACCTCAATTAATCAATTCAAAAATCACCTCAAAGAATTTCTTAAGTCTCATTGGTCATGCGCATGTCCTAAACCAGACTAAGTCACTGTAGTATCTACCCTATCCCAGAGATTATCAACCTGTCCTCTCGGCTTCAAAATGTAGCCATGCTTAAGATTATCTATACAATATTGTGATTGTTATTTTGACAAATATGTAACACCAATGTCTTTTTCTATTGTCTCTATGTTATGCTACTCTCTACCATTTGTAAATGTATTCTGTATTCTCTCTATGTGTGGAGCTTTTCTCCCCGGGCCTCTACTGAAAATGGACATGTATCCAGCTAGACTAGCCCGGTCAACAAATGTAAAATAAATAAATAATAAATAGTTGAGGAAGGAGCAGTTGTTTGGGGAATTCAGGCCATTGCAAAGACTTCAGGATAAGGCAGTGGTGGTATTTATAGGGGAGACTGGAGGCAAACTTAACTATTTTGTTATAGGTTTGCTCTAGTTTGGTGAGAAGAGTTGACTGGAGGTTATTAAGGACAGGAGCAGCATACAGAAGACAGGGTAAAAGGAGAGAGGTGGCTAGGGAAGGTTTGGAGGAGGGAAAAATAAATGTATGATTACAGTACATATTCATTGATTGATATGTAAATTGAATTTTAGTTCATCATCTATACCAACCAATTTAGTATGTAGTGCAGGTCTGATGATGGTATTATTAAGGGAGTTGATGGAGAAAGAGGATTTACGTTGTGTTAGAGTTTTAGGAAGAAAAAGTAGAAGTTTAGTTTTTTGGGGATTTAAGATTAGTTGATTATCAGTGAGCCAGGTTTCAATGGAAGAGAAAAAGTGTTTTTGGTAAGAGAAAGGAGCTCAGGGATACTGTGGGCAGTAGTAATAAGTGTGGAATCATCAGCATATTGTAAGAGTGTTGAGAGATTAGTAGCAGAGTTTAAGTTATTAGTGAAGATACTGAACAAGAGGGGACCCAAAATAGAGCCTTGGGGAACACCAGTGTAGACAGGCAGAAATGAGGAGGTGACAGTTTGCCAGCATACAGACTGTAGTCTATTAGTTAAATAACTAGTGAACCAGGCTATAGAAGAGGTAGAGTGGTGTTAGAAAGTTTAGTTAAGAGTTTAGAGTGGGAGACAGTATCAAAAGCCTTAGAGAGATCAAGGAATAGACAAGAAAGAAGTAAGTTGTTATCACAGGCTTCTGCTACAGTTTGGGTGAATGAGAGTAGAGCAGTTGATGTGCTGTGATGGGGTCTGAAGCCGTGTTGGGTGGGAGTTAGGAGACTATTTCCAAGCAAGTGTTTGAGTAGCTGAGAATGAACACATTTTTCTAGTATTTTGGAAAGTGGTGATAGTATAGCAATGGGATGATAGTTTGAGGGATCATTGGAGTTACAACCTTTATGGAGAGGAATTGTGTAAAAGGATTTCAATAGCTTGGAGACAACAGACTCAGTAATGGAACAATTAATGAGGATAGAGACAGGCTAGGCAATGGAATTGGCAACAATTTTAAGCAAGTGTGGGAGGTAAATTGTCTACAGAGGGCGAGCGGGGTTTGAGTTTATTTAGTTGGATTTGATTTGATAAAGGCAGTGGGAACAGGTTGTAGGGAAAAGGTATTAGAGGAAGAAGGGCTGTGGGGTGAAGGCAGAGAAGAGGCTTTGGGAGTAATTTGAGTTAGGTTTTGGATTGTTTCTATGAAGTAATTATTTAATAGGGCAGCAGTTTCAGTTGCAGTATTGAGGGGGAAGGGTTTGGGGTGGGAGGGTACTAGGGGGAAGATTGTGTTAATTGTGGACCAGAATTTCTTGGGGTTGGTATATGGGCAGCAGTGGTTGGAAATGAAAAATGATTTTTTTGTCATTAATGATTAATTTTTTGCACTTCTGAGTTCTTTGTAATGTTGGAGTGGGGGGGGGGGTTAGAAAAAGGGGCTAGAAAGACATTATTATCCACACCTGAAATATTTGTATGTATGTATCTATGTATTTATGTATCTTTGTATGTAGTTGTATGAGCCATTTCAGTAAATTCCTCAACAACTACATTTGTTAGTTGCATAGTTTGAGAAATAGGTAGTGTCTCAAGACACTGTGTTGTACATTTCTGTGCTGTAAAAACAGTAATGCTTATTGTTTATCAGTGTATGATCTGAATAGTGAGTAACATGTGTAGCATACACACTAAGGCATATGCTATGGTCACCAACACCTTTAGTGTACAGGGATAAAGTCTTGACTATGGTCCTGGCAACCTAAGGTCAATTATCTATGTAGACACCTACTGGTGCTGAGTGAGGAGGGAGAGAAGTAAAGGGAATGAGCCTGCTCAACTCTGTCATAGCCAACTGTCCACAACAAACAAAGTGCTCTAATGTCCCTGTTGTAAGGCCTACATCTCTTGTGGAAGTGATTATCTTGTGCTTTGCAGACTGAATGCCCTTCCTGGTGAAAGGGAGTTAAGGCCATAAGGAGGAAATCCTTAGAGGCCATCATTTGGGCAGCCATTGTTACCAGCTCTCATCTCACAGTGAAAAAATGGACTGGGAAAATCTTCCATCCTGTGATGAAGAAAACACAAGAGATATAAAGCTAATTTTAAGAAGGACTTAAGGTTCTAGCCTTGTGTAACCCCAGCATTAATGAGTCTTCCTTATCCTGGGGGGAGTGAAGACAGGACAGGTAATCCATCTGCAGAAAGAAGCTAAAAAAGGAATGTCATTGTGTAAAAATCCAAATTAGAACAATGTTTATCAATGAATGTGCTGAACTCCCAGTCAAATTTAAAAATCTTTCATTGCGGAGATGGATAAGTGCTTCATTACATTCAAATAAAACAAGAAAACATTCAGCTTATATACATTTGTTAACAATGGGCTTGGGGATGTGCCAGGTGTAATGGCCTCTCATTGGCCAGAAGCTTACCTATTTCGATAGGTTAGGAAGTCGATCCCTTTATTTGCATATCTAGTAGTTCTGACCAATCAGGAGTGAATTAGTGTACCAGATATGCTGACAAACCCCTCTAAGCATTCACAAGTGGCATAACATTAGCATCAATAGCTGACCTCTGAAATTATAAGTATAACAATCTATCTTATTAGCTAAAAACTCTTGTGAGGAATGAATAAGTCAGATGATCATTACAAGTACTGATGGCTGGCAGGCAGTGGGGATAAAAAATAAATATATGCTGCTTAGTACATCACTAAACTCTGACCTCAGGCTCATAGCTAGTAAATGATATCTTGCGTAGTCTGCCACATGTCTGTTAGTATATCCACAAGGTACTTGAATATCCTGATCATCCAGACCTCACGGAGTGAGGTGTGGTATATGGTCTATGAATGACATATACTATATGAGGTATGTGCTCTGAGTAATGTGTGCTATATGAAGTACATGTGGAGAGTGACTTCTGCTATATGAAACATATTATATAAGTAACGTGTGCTGTACGAGGCATGTGCTGTGAGTTACATGCAATTTGAGGTCTGATCTATGGTGGTGCATTCTGAACTTCTTTCTCACTCATAGGTACGTACTAGGCTATTGGCCATAGGGCCTATATAAGCCTAGCCAAAAAGGTACCCTGGCTTTCGCTACCCAAGAAAATATTTTCCTGTGCCACTGTCGAGCAGAGCCACAGAAGTGATCCCCAGGGTGAATTTCCTATCTCCCATCCAATCATCAAGATTTTTCTTGAAGAGTACTAATGAGGAGCTTTGTTTGATATAGATAGATAGTTTGTTCCAGAGTATGGGAAGTCTCTGGGACAGGAATCTATCCCTCCTGTATGTTCTGTTTATTGTGGTGACAAGGTTTAGGTCCCTAGAGCGTATTGCTCGGAGGAATTGGGATTTCTTTAAGTGGAGCATGTCCAACAGCTCTGGGTTTGACATAGCTTTGTATGTTAGGCAGAGATTGCCACTGAGTAGGCGATATGAGATGAAGTAAAGCTGGAGTTTTTTGAGACAGTCTGCGTAGGTCATCTGTTTTGAGGCTGGTAATCCTCTTTGCGAGGTATTTCTGCAGCCTTTCTAGTTGTTGTAGATGTCTTGTGAGGTACATACCAAAAGGGGCGCTGTACTCTATAATGGGTCTAAGAGTGACGAGTAGAGGGGAACAATGACCTCTTTTTTCCTGGATGAGAAACCTTTTGTGATGAGGTGTCCCATGTAGAAGGATTTCCTGACTATTGTGGCAATGTGATTATCAAAGGAGAGACTACTGTCCACCTATGTCCCAAGGTCTCTTATCACACTTTTGTTGTTAAGTAGACTACCACCTATATTCATGGGTACCGAGTTTTTACCAAAAGGGATGACAATGCACTTTTTGGCATAGAGCTTGAGGCCATGGCTTTGACACCAGGCATCTGTCTCAGTGAGGCCCTTTTGTAGGATGTCCACATCATTAGGAGTTTCGATTATGGTTCCTAGTTTGCAGTCATCTGTGAACTTTGTTAGCCAAAGACCTTCTGTGTTAGCCTGCACTTCTGAGAAGTAGATACCAAACAGGAGAGGACCCAGGACTGAATCCTGTGGTACTCCACTTGTCACTGGTCTGAAGTCAGATTTGGAGTCTGCTACTTTCACAGTGTGGGTTCTGTCAGTGATCCAGTTGGAAACCCATCTTGTGACATAGCGATTCATACCTAGTTTAGTGAGTTTATCTATAATTCCAGAGTGGGGGATTGTGTCAAAAGCCTTGGCGAGATCTAGACAGGCTGTGTGAACCACATTACCCTCATCTACGGCTTTGGTGACTGCTTCAAAAGAAGTCTGTCAAGTTTAGGAGACATGATCTGCCTTTTACAAACCCGAACTGAGTGGGGTCCAGAGTCTGGAGATTACCAATATAATTGTTTATAAGCTCCATGATTATACGTTCCATAGCCTTGCAGATCAGACTCATCAGGCTAATGGGGTGGTAGTTCCCGGGTTCCTTGGTGTCTTCCCCTTTGTGGAGTGAGATAACCGTTGCTGTGCACCATTCAGTGGGCACAAAGCCTGAGGTGAGGCTATGGTTGAACATGGTACTTAGGTGGGGTGCCAGTTCATTCTGCAGTTCGTGTAGAACGCAGCCTGGGATGTTGTCATATCCCATGGATGCTGTGTTCTTGGCTTTGGAGAGTGTGGTTTTTACCTGTGCAGCCAAGATTACAGGAACTTTGCATTCTTCCAGTATAGAGATGGGCCCTTTAGGGGGTGAGAGGGGGGGTAAAGTTAGCACTGAACCTATCTGCCAGGATGTTGGTAATATCAGTTGGTTCTGTATATTTAGTACCATTGTGCTGTAACTCAGAGCAGATCTGAGTGTTGCCATTGAGATTCTTGACATAGCTATAGAATGCTTTGTGGCTGTCTTAGTGGCAATTTTATTTTTGTAACTAGCTTTGGAGGATTTTATGAGGGAGCTCAGCTTTTTACTGAGGCTTACCAGGGAGTTCCTCCAATCACGAGATTTTACTCTTTTTTTTTTTTTTTGCAACAGTTTCTTTCTTCTGTTGTAGAGTTTATTTATGGCAGGGGACCACCAGATTGGCTTCCCTTTTTTGGAGGATAGCATCTTGGTTCTGTTAGGGATTGCACGATCCATGCACTCATCTAAGTGCTTATAAAGTGCATTTGTGTAGGATTCAGCAGCCGTACCTCTATTGTCCATCTGCATGGGTGTCGTGAAGTTTGCCACTTCTGTCTTAAAAAGTGTGAAGTTGGCTTTGGAGAAATTTTTTATGGTCGTTTCCCTAACGAGGGGTGGGGGCAGGATGTGGATGTCTAGGGTGATTAGCTTGTGGTCGGAGCTGAGCAATGAGGAATTGACCTCTGGTGTGGAACACCAGTTGCCCATGTTGGTAATGACCAGGTTTACGATAGTGCTGCCCCTGGTGGGGTTGTGGATAAGTTGATCCAAGGCATTGGAATTTATAAATTCCAGAAAACGTTGAGCACAAGAGTTGGTACATGAGTAGTTTTCCCAGTTAATGGTGGGGTAGTTGAAATCACCCATTATTAGGGTGTTAGGTTGTACCCTAATATTTTCCAGTGTATAAGAAATGAGGAGTGGGCATCCTGGGGCATGGTGGGCAAGCTACAATTTGGATTGTGGTCTTGCCCAGAGTTAGTTGCACTTGGATAATCTCAGATGCATTATGCTGAGCAACTAGCCTGGAGGTGTGGATATTCTTAATGAATATGGACACGCCTCCACCTTTAGTGTTTCGGTCCAGGTTAGATGGCCGAAAGGTGTGGCATGAATTATAGCTTGGTAATGCAGGGATGCTCTCTGGAGCCTTGAACAAGGTCTCTGTCACTGCACAGATGTCGATGTTCTCCATTTTAAGGAGTGCTTCGATTGAGTGCATTTTGAGGTTTAGACTTCTAGCATTGAGTAGCATTACCCTCAGATTTTACTTGCTGGTACCTGTTACGCTGGTGAGTTTGTCATTTGAACCTTGCCTAAAAAAGGCACTATAGGGGTGGCAAGAGCCTTAGCCAGTATCCGGAATCCCAAGGGCGACAGGGGCAGGCCATCTCTGGCATAGCATTGTGGTCTGTCGATCATGTCATCCCAGGCAGACAGATGCTGGATCCCCTTAAAATGACATTAGTAGCTTAGCCAATTGTTGAAGTCAATCATTTTGTCCTTGTACTGTGGTGTCATTCTGGGTGATGGCAGGATGCTACTCAGGGCTAGGGTCATACCTGATTGGGCTACAAGATTGGACAGCTCCTTCATGTCTCTTTTCATTTAGTCCAGGGAGGTACATCTCAGGTCATTCACACCAACATGGACAATGACAGAGTCATATTTGTACTTGTTGTGGAATGACCTGAGTGTGTGTGTTATGTGGCGTATCCTGACACCTGACAGGCAGCTGACAGTAACTTTCTCCTTGTTTAACCTGGTGAGTGGAACATCAGTGTGCCTGACTATAGAGTCACCTATGACTAGAGTGTTGGGTACGTTGTTATGCCTTATGGGCTGTGGTTGAGTGGTACACTGAGTTTGTGGGCTATGTGCCATTTGGGTTGTGTCTAGTGCCATCCCTGCCTGGAGAACTGCACTGTGCTATCCCTACCTGCGGAACTACACTCTATATCTCATCGTGTCTGGTGCTATCCCTTCTTGTCTCATAGAGTGTAGTGCAATGTCTGTGTCTGGCTTTGAGTAGTGACTGTCTGCCTCATAACACCTAGCACTGTTTTTGCCTTAGGCAGTGGAATCAGACTCATTATGTTTAGTGGCATCCCCTGGCTGGAACACTCTCTGTCTCTTCAAGTTGCATACTGTCCCTGGCTCATCATGTCTAGTATTGCTCCTCTCAGGAACAATGCATGCTCTCCATGGCATCATGTAAAATGCTGTTCCCAAGGGGAAAGTGCAATCTCTTTCCTATAGTCTCTAGTGTTGTCCATGTCTGATACACATTATGTCTCATCATATATAGAGCTGTCCCTGCCTGAAGCAGTGTAATCTCTGTCTCATAATCTTTAATGCTGTCCCTGTGTTGGGACACACTCTTCCTCATCATGCTTACTGCTTTCCCTGTCTGGGGGACTTACTGTCTCATCATGTGCAATGCTCTCCTTACCTGGGGCAGTAGGTATTCTTCCCCTGGCTGCCTCACTAACAATCACTGATGTATTTCTATATGAAATACCTTAGAAAAAGTTTGGAACATTCAGATAACATTTTTCTGGGTGACATTCCAAGTGCAGTGCTGACATATCCAAGCACCTGAACTGCCCTTTCTGCAGTTCCTGTACTCTCTGAAACACTGACAAGTTTGACTCTGAATCATGTTATGCCTTTTGTCAACATAGTTCTTAACAGTTACTGGAGTTGGGTCAGCATCAGTAGGTCTAGTGGATTTGCAACATCATCTTTGGTTGGAGCATGTGTTACTCTGCTACAGTTAAACACCTCATGGACTCAAAACTCCACCACTATGTATCCTAATACCATTGCTGTCCACTTCTCCATTCTTGCTTGTTTGTATAAGTTAAGAGGAGACTGTATCCATGGAGACAGAAACAGAATGCTCATGTGACATTATTCTCTGGAAATATGTATAGTACAAGTTACTCATTTACATGGTGTGAGCATCAAGGAAACTCCTTAGATGTCCGACACAAACATTTGAATTGGAACTGTCACATTATCTCACAGGTTGACACTTTATTGAATGAAACCCTTTCCTATTGACATGTGCCATTCAGTGTGGGCTTGGAAAGCACTGATGTCCATATAAAATGTCTGCATAATGGTATGGCATTCCTGGAGGGTGATGAGTATGCAGTTTTGTTCTACAGTTTGCAAGTGAGGTCTGTACCCCGTACAGTATGACCTTCAGTATAATCAGAGACTATTTGACTGTTCTTATTGCCAGGATGCAGAGCATTGCAGACATATTGTATTGAGAGATGAGCCATCTGTGCTGTACAGTAGATTTTCACTTGCGTATAGTGCTATCACTTCCTGGGAAATTGCATTTCCTATTTTATCATATCCAGAGCTGCCCCCATATGCCCCTAGGAGAGTTTATTTCCTGGGCTATCTTGTCTAGTGCTGCCCAATTTAGGGCAGTGCACTCTCTGTTTCATTACAACTAGTGATGTCCTTATCAAGGTTCACAGTTGACCCAACACATATTGTCTATATTTTGCAAAGCGGTTGTCAGAATGCACATCTACAGTACCAGTTTTACTGATCTGTTCTACTTAATAATGGCTCTTGAGTCAGCATTCCAGGTTGTGATGCACTTTTAATTCCACATAAACTGGCAGAATATACAGAACACTGTTATTACTTCAGCTTTTCCTCCTTCTCCTTCTTCTTCTTAACTGCCTGAAAGACCTTCTGCACTATGGGCTCCCTGTAGTCTTAAACATATTCACATATTACACACACACACACACACACACACACACACATATATATAATATATATATATATATATATATATATATATATATATATCAGGGAAAGCACTTGGCCACCTTGCAAATGCCACACACACCAGAGTATGTTAAACCCACCCAGATGGGGGTCTGCGACCCCCCCCAACAATATAAGTCAACACCGAGATAGCATTACAGTGGGAAAAGAGCAGTTTCCTAACACTGGCCAACTGCTTCCTTTCCCTCTGGAATTTTTCACTGATATGAACATTCACTTTATTGAATGTTCACTCCTTTCATCTCTATGAAAAGAATTTTGGCAAAGTGTGGGTCGATTATGTGAAGTAGACCCATATACACACATAAACATGTACATACATATACACACACGCACACACACACACACACACACACACACACACACACACACACACACACACACACACACACACACACACACATTTATTTATTTATTTATTTAACATTTGTTGACCGGGAAAGTCCGACTAGGTTCCACAGATCCTGTTTTCAGTAGAGGCCCGGGGAGAAATACTCCAGAAGCATGTCGGAGTACCCGGAGGAAACCCACACAAATGCAGGGAGAACATGCAAACTCCACACAGAAGGCACCCAGCCGAGAATCGAACCAGAGAACCTCTTGCTGTGAGGCGACAGCATTAACTGCTGCACCACTGCACCGCCCTATGACCTTTAAGGACATTTAATTTAAAGCTTTCCAGGAGAGAGTGAGAAAGAGAGAAATTCCCTCCAAAAGTGGCATTACGGTCACAAAATGTTTTGATAATGTCCATAGTTAACGTTATTGAATGTTCTACAAATACTTTAAGAATGATTTTCAAAACTATGGACACAGTTCAACAAGTACATTTTAAAAGAGCAGCTTTGAGGTAGTTAAGCAAGTTCCTAACAGAAAAAAAACAAGATTTTTTCCTAAACTGGTCCGATATTAAAATAAAAAGAATCACTCACTTTTCTGCTCATAGATAAAGCACTCTCAAAATCTTTCAGGCAGGCACACTTCACAATCACCTCTAGTAACACAATTGACAGTAACTAGTAGGTGTAACAGGGTTACACAAATGATAACATTGAGTCTTTTTCAGTGTCACTCTCTGGACCAATGCCAGCTGTATACCATGTTTTCTCCCCCTTTAGATCCACTGGTCGGCTTGAATGAAGAACAGATATAGTTTGGGGGGAATATTGTTGACATAAAAGTATTTGCAAGCATCTTTTACTTTCTGATAATTTTTCATAGTGGATTTGAAAGTTATAGCTTTTGGTCAATGTCTGGATTCCAGCATTGGTAGTTTAGTCCTGATGTGTCTGCCAAGCAACAACTGTGAAGGGCCTCTCCAGATGCAGTGTGTGAAGCAGCACAGTAAGACATAAGAGCTTTGTGAGGATTAAGCTGATAAAGAATCCTTTTTCCTTTAGCAATTTGGACTGTTCTCTCTAAGGCTCCATTCGACTAGGATAGTGAAGGCTTGATATGACATAGTATACAGGAAGTGTTAATCATCAGTAATCCGCTTGAGTTCTGCAGATACAGAATGTGCTCCCTTATCAGTGATTAACTTGACTTGTATACTATTACTAGTAACCATTGTCTTGAGTCTTGCAATACTTTGCTGGGTATTTATTGTTGCACACTAAAGATTTCTATATCTTCATAGTAAGAAGAAGAACAAGATAATGTTTTCATTTGAAATCACTTAGATCATCAGCTATTTTCTGCCAAGGACCTTGTGGTAACAGAGTTGTAAGAAATGGTTCTCTCCTATGGGATGCAAGACTGGCATGTCAACACAAGCTTTGCAATGTTTATGTTGATGTTGGGCCAGCACATGTTATCTGTTTTCCCTTTGCTTTTTGGGTGGGTGGGCTGATCTACAGACCCTTTCCAGTCATGACCTGGGCTCGTTACAGAATATAGTACAACAATTTACATTAAGACACAATTACACAATAAGACAATAAAATGATGTGCAACTAAGCCAGGTAACAATGAATTCTAAATATGAAGAATATAGTAGTCGAGCAAAATATAACACATGGCAAAAGCAATCAGACATTAAGTGATGATATGCAACACATGACTACAATAATCACAAATTAATTTACACCACTGTAACAGCAGGACACTGTGTACAGTGCATCTGGTTTAACACTTCATCATACAGCAATACATGTACAATGAGTATGTACAGCACATACAGAATATACATTTAACCACTGGTAAACATCACCTCAGCTGGAAGGTAGAGGAACATGGGTTTTAGCAGTTTGAAGTGATTTGTTTGCCACTAACCACCATCTCTGAACACACGTAATCTCCTTCAAAATATGTTCCCCCAGTTTACACTTAAATGTAGTAAGTTCTTGTTCTGCTTTGATTTCTGCAGATAGATGATTCCAGGTAGTGGACTCAGGTTGACTGAGTGCTTTTCCTCCAATGTTTGATTTGAATTTGGATCTGTGAAGGGAGAGAGTATCAACTTGTTGTTGCTCAAGGGAGTAAAACTGAAAAAGCAAAATCTATGAATGAATGAATCTATGAATCATACTATGAATGAAGTCTAATAAGTACTGTGATTATTATTGGGGGTGGGACATTGGTACAGCATTGTAATCTTAAAAAGGAAAGAGAAGAATAGATATATGGTCAGCTCGAACAGGCAGCTAGTGCAATCCTTTGAGTAGGAAACAGTGGTGGGTATAAGCTGGTGTCAGTAAAGCAAACTCATGTATTTTGTTCACTGTCAATTGTAGTTTATTAGAGTTATATACAGATTGTAGAACTAAAAGAGGGAGGCCATATTCAAGTTTTCAGATGAGCATATTTTTTGCTAATGCCCAGTGTGTAGCGGGAAATAGTAGATGTGAAATTTTGTATGAAAGCTTTAACTGAGCAAGTGTTCTGGTAAATACTTTGTATGTTTAGTGTGTACAAAGAATGCATCTAGCAGCATGTCGAGGTATGACATTAGCCATACTATTATTGCCCTTGATTGTCATTATGTGTTTTTCAATCTAGAGGGTTTGACAAAAAGCATAAGGGATGAATTATTTGGATTTATTAATGACACATTGTTGGTTATCCAGCTGCAGATCAACAAGATGGTGAATTTAGGTGGAAGGATTTGTGGGGTTTTGTGGGATTCCGACAGTACAACATCATCACTATAAATAATGAAATCTAAAGAGCAGTGTCATTGCTTAAAAAAGAGTGCATCTGAGTATGCACACATCAGAAGTTCTCAAGATACCTAATGGCACTGGAGAATTTCCATTTCCAGACTGACCACAAGCCACTGCTTGGACTGATTAGCTCATTCCCTCCACTGGAACTCTTTTGAGTCTGGTACTCTAAATTTTAATTGATATAGCCTAAGCCTTTAAAAATTTAAGTTAGCACCTCACAGTTCAAACAAATGTTCATATCTCTAGAACCATAAGTGTTACTAAAAAACTGAAAAGGGTAAACTATTCAGTACACAGTAACCTTTTCAGTGGTTGATTTCATTTGATTCTAATTCTTAAACCAACTTTTATAACACATTAAACACATTAATATTAATTTGTGTAATGTATAAACAGCTTAGGATATCTCAGTAACCATTTAAGCAACACACGTACTGCTAGTAGCATTTTCTTTATACAGCTGTGAACTTTCATATGAGGCTAAGCAGTTCTGCCATTCACTTGATTATTGAGATAATTAGAGAAATATGAACATTATTACAATACAAATAAGCAGTATACAGTAGTATTCAGTATCTCTTTAGGTTTAGTAGACAGAATTCAAGTTATATGTCATGCTTTTTGAATTATTAATGCAAATATCAACACGTAACATTGTATTTCTAGAAATGTCAGTAGAATATAACTACAGAAACCCCTATAGGCATCACCAGGCTGTAATAAGTTAATTCCTATGATTTTACATCAAATACCACTCAGATGAATTATAAGGTATTCTGCAATTTGTTTTGATCAGGCTCATTGTTAATCATTGGTGCATACCATTCAGTTGTATCAGTTACACTTTCATACTGGCATTCTGGGCTCCTTCACTACACTTTCTGAGACCTTGGTATCCTTCATGTATTTATATAAGCACTTTGGTTTATTGCAAAGGTACAAAAACCTTGTCTTGTAGCAAACCATTGTGTTCAGACAGATGTTCTGATGGTGGAGAATTTGTACATTATTTGCTTTATCTGGATCCAGCAGTTAGCTTACATTACATATTTAATGATTGTGTAACTCAGTTGAACATGTTGCAGCTTGTTTTGATTTTTCTGGACTTCTTGTAGTTACTGATTGAATTTCCGTAATGCTTTGAATATAAGCAGTAATGTCTTCAATGATATCAGAGAATGTTTAGTCAGGTATTGGATTTCTTGACAACATATTACTCACAATCAATTGCCACACAATTTATTTATTTATTTATTTATTTATTTATTTACATTTGTTGACCGGGAGTGTCACAACACAAGTACAAAGATTGCTCTGTCATTGAAAAGTCTCCGTCTCAGAACCATCCTCTGGCATGGATAGTATTTTGTGCAAATCATAGTAATTAATAGGTGGAAACAGGCTTATGGTGAATTTGGAATTAGAAATTCTCCACCCCCTACAGGTATCTTGAGAACGTCTTACATGTCCACATGCACACAATTACTCTTTTTTTTTTGTTTGTAAATATCTTTATCCTGCATCTTATAGCATTCTGGAACAATAAGTAGTAAGTCTTAGGACTTTCCCATCTGTCTGAAGTAAAGCAGCAACTCAATCATAACTGCCGGCATCATCACGGACTATTGTTGGTTTGGTGATATCATAATAGCAAAGCACCAGTGTATCATTATTTAACTTGTCTGAATTCTTTGTCTGGAGCATGCCCCATCACCAGGGGACATCTTTCTTTAATATATTTGTCAGTGGACATAGCACTATGGACAGATGAGGTACAGACTTGTTAAGAGATTTATCATGCATAGGTCCTCACATAGTTCAATTAACAGGATGGTCCTGTTAGCTAAACTTTTGTTTTGACCTTGCTTGAAACTAATCTGATGCCACAAGCAATTTTGCTTTGACAAACATATTGTATTGCAGGCTTACCAAAGGTGCATTTATCTTGTTCAGTTTTAACCCAAGTTTTAATGGTTTGCAGCATTGCCTCCTGTCTTAAGTCATGCATCTCTTTAGCCTCCAAACATCAATACATCATCCACAAAAACAACAATAGCTGCCTGCCCTTTTATCAAGTTAACAATTTCACAGTGAAATATTTCTGGTGCTGAATTTATACCTAATGGTAGTCTTTTGAAACAAAACCTTCCTTAGCAGTGATGAAGGCTGTTAACTTTTGACTATGTCTCTCTACAGCTGTCTGACAAATGAAGTGCCTAATGTGAAGAACATTCTGGCATCAACTAGTTTAGGTGCAATATCTTCAAGGGTAGATAGTAAGAACCACCTCCTAATGACTGCATCCTTTTACCCTTTCAGATTTACACATATACTTTCATTGCTATTCTTACAGATAACTGGAACCATTGCTGCACGGCATCATTAGGTTGACTGGTTATGCTTTCAATCACACCAAGTACTTGCATATATTAGAGTTTGAATGTACAGTATTGGAAAAATGTGCTCTTCTAGGTATGGTCATTGCATATAGGTCAGCAACTGCCTTCAACTTTAACTTGTGATGGCGGTAGTGATGACAAAATCCAGAGGGAGAAGCCAGAGTCGAGGCAGGAATGGACGTTACAATGGAGACAGCAGGATAACGTCATTGCAAAAAGAACACCAGAATGTGTATTCAGGATCGGTGACGTGGAGCAAGCAGTTCAAGAGAGGGTTGAATGGACAATAGTTAATTTATCCAGCTATGAACTGTCTAATGAGGAACTTTGTGTCCTTGAGAAAGGTATGTCATATATACCATCCTGTGAGGGTGACCTGAGTGAAATTTTAACTGAGTTAAGTCTGTTTACACATAATATTGATTTAAAACTTTTAACAAATCTAATGGCAGTATGCATTTGAACCTTAAAAGATATAGTATGTTTATACCTATTTGTACCCCTGTGGTAAAAGCATTTACTGAAATGTGTGAACATGATATATATGAAATGTTTTTTTACTAAATCTAGCCAGAATACATTTTTTAATTTAGAGTGTGAAGAAAGGAATGCATTAAGGAAACTTATTAACAACAATGCAATAATCATAAAACAAACAGATAAGGGGGGTTATATTATTATTATAATATTGTATAGACATATTGAGAAAAACGATAATACACATCAATTTAAATTTGCTATCTTGGATATTATTAAAACTAACCCTGGGGGGGGGGGCGATATTAAAAGGGTATTAAGTTATAAGGAAGTATGGTGGCAAATTTACTTAGATGCCACTATACCACCAGGATTGAATGACCACATTCCTATTAAACCTATCCTGGAAAATATATAAAATATATGGTTATAGGAATATTATAGAGTATAATTTATGTAGGTCCCTGTATTTATGTTAGATATTACTCTATTTGTAGTTCATTGTTTTTATATTATTATTTCCAACACATATGGAATTTATAAGATATGTATATAGTAGGTATAGTTTCATAGGTTATATATTTTTAGCATAGTTAGATATAATCTATGTATATATTTATGTAATGTATGAATTTATTAACAAGATATTATCCATTGAGACTGAGAGATCAAGTAGTAGTAATAGCGTAATAAGCGAGAGCGATGTTTTTAGAGATTGAAATTGATCATGGAATAAGTTTTTTTAAAATTATTTAAAATTATTTAAAATTATTTATGAATAATATATATATTTGATTCAAGTGGTTTTATTTAAATGTTACATATGGAATGCTTTAGATTACTCGATATTACGAGTAAGGCAAGAAATTTTAGCAATATATAGCAAGGAAGAGAACTAAACATTTAGTTACATGGTACTGTTGCTTTAAATGGAAACATAAAAATTCTAACTTTTTGGCCCCTAAAAGTTTATTTAAAGAGTCATTTGAACGGTAGTAGTAGTTCTGAGGAAGCCCATTATGTTGGGTGAAAGCGCTTAACTCATGGTTATATTACCACAATTGTCTTATACGTGTACTTGGGATCTGTTTTTAACAGTGTTATCATTTGGCTATCAATAAATTATTTTTGTTCATGAGAAGCCCTGGAAGTGAAAGATTTTTTGTTCTGTCAAGCTGCTTTTATATCGCTTTTGCGAGTTAGCGGTGAGGGGCACTTATTGGTGGATCCGTTGCAGTTTTTGCTGTATATCTTGCTAACTGTGAAACCTGTGATAATTTTTATATAATTTTTATATAGGGAAAACTCATCAAAAACTAAAAGAGTGTATTAGTTCCCATCTCTCTGATATACGTAGATGTATTAATTAGAATGCCCTATATAAACACATTGCTCAGAAAGGTACTAATCATAAATTCAAGTTTAGGGTACTACAAAAGATTTTTCCTAATGGCAGAGGGGGACATTTAGTTGAGAAAACAGAACTAATAGAATATAAATGGATAATAAATTATTTTAGGGCTGATGTCCCACCAGGATTAAATGCAGGATTAAATGCACAACGTAACATAAAACCCATTTTGAAAGTTAAATATAATTATGTTTAATTTATATTGGTATAAATATTTATTTAAATGACTATACTTTTAAATGTTCTACTTATCTGTTTAATTGATTGTTAACTACCTCTGTGTCATTGGCTGTCTGATGCAAGGGATAGTGTTTAAATGTTTTTATGGCATTTTATTTTTGTTAAGCATTGAAAAAGAATATAGCCCGAAAGCTTTGCTTGTGATTTTCTCTACAATAAACTGTGTCGTGGAGAAATGGTGTGTTTCCAAATTTTTTTTGGCAGTTTCAACTT
This sequence comes from Protopterus annectens, assembly GCF_019279795.1. NCBI lineage: Eukaryota > Metazoa > Chordata > Ceratodontiformes > Protopteridae > Protopterus > Protopterus annectens. Next base: position 809,845,771 of record NC_056746.1, read on the forward strand.
TAACTTTACTGGCTTACAGTTAAGCAGGCCAATTTCTCCAAACACATTTATACTCATTTTGTTTACTCTGCCAAGCAGCCATAACTCACATACCACAGTTCTGATGAGCAGCTTAATTGACATATGGGTCTTCTAGCATATAAAACTAGAATTAATGTCTGTGCCTCTTCCACTCTGTAATTACTTGGAATCTTCCTATACACTTCTACATATTCCATTTCTGCTTCATACAACTGTGGATGTTTTGAGATACTTCTGTAAAGTACCCTATGATATTACAGTAACATCAGCCCTTGTATTTATTTTAAAATTGCTGAGGTTCCATGTTTTAGTTGATTGACTTGCCACTCAGATTCAGTGTTTCGCATGGCAGTCACACTGAACCCAGTGAAGATGCTTTCTGAACACCTTCTTTAGTTTTAATCTCGGTGGCTACTTCTTTTACTAGCTTAGTTTCTACAGGACTGTAAAATGCCCCATTCTGTTCCATTTATTACACTATCCACTACATGTAGCACAATGAGCTAACCCTATATGTGAATTTATTTATTTTTATTTATTTGATATTTGTTAAACTGGTATGTGCATCTGAGCATGAGCCTTTTTTCAGTGGAGCCCCAAGGAGAAAAGCTCCACAAACATTACATATAGCAGATACAAACAGAAATATTCTTTGAAACTATACAGAGCATTTAAAACAGTCAATCTAACAACAAAAGTTGCAATTGTATGCAGAACAAGAATTCAAAAGAGCAGTACACTTAGTTGCAATGAGTTTGAGGAGAGATTTAGTACAATGTGGGCAAAGGTAGTTGTGTGAAGTATTGTAAGAAGTGAAGTGGCTTTAAGAAGAAATAAACCTTGGTATGTGAGACATAAGAGGGAGAGGGTTCAAGCAAGTGGAGCTGTCTTGAGTTATTAGAGGCGAGTGAGTAAGAGTAGTAGACAAGGATGAGAGTAAAGAGATTAAGTTGGGTTTTTACAGCAACAAGTCCAGGTGCTAAGTAAGTTATCTTTTAGAGCTTTTTGTAAATTTGTGACTATCAGCTGTAGTTCTAATGACTACGGGTAGTTTGTTCCAGGATAAGGCAGGAGAGTAGCTTATAGAATTTGGCCTATTGTTCTTTTGGACTTGTATATTTCCAGGTAAGTTATTCAGAGCTCCTGAGGGTCTGAGTAATAGTATATCAAGTGATGACAAAAGAGAAAACTCTGCAGGAGGTGGGCTTGTGGAGGATGGAATGAATGATGAGTAGGTGAGGCAGTAGGATTTGGTGTGGAAATTTAGGCCAATTTAGAGATTTGAGAAAGGCAGTGGTGTGAGTTGGAGGGATGGTTAACTGTGAATATAGCTACTCTGTTATAAGTGGTTTCTAGTTTGGTTTTTAGGGAGGATTGCAGGTTAGTTAAGATTTCTGAGCCATAAAAAATACAGGGAAGAACATAAGCATTAGCAAGTGAGAGTCTGGAGTCTTTGGTGAGGAATGTTTTATTTCTGTATAACAGACCCAATTTTTGGTGTGTCTTCTCGATGCAATGTTTGTGCATGCAGGTCAAATTTGAGTTGGTCATCAATGATGGCACCATGGAGTTTGGTGTGTTTTTCTATGTTTATGACAATGCTATTGAGAGATGTGATAGAAAATGTAGATTTGAGATGAGTAATTTAGGGAGGAATAGGAGGTTTGTTTCTTTGGGGGACTGAGAATAAGCTGGTTATTAGAATGCCAGTTTTAAGCAGAGTTGAAGGTTTTACTTAGAGTGTGCAGGTTAGCAAGATTATCAAAGGTAGAGATGTTTGTGGAACCATAAGCATATCGTATAAGAGAAAAGTGAGATCAGGAGGTGTGCAGGTAGTTCTTAAAGATGCTGAATAAGAGAAGACAAAGAACTGAGCCTTGAGGAACTCCCATTTTAAAAGGGAGAAAGGGAGAGAATGAAGACAGCCATTTTACAGACTGCTGTTTGTTGGAGAGGTAGCTACAGAACCATGCAATAGAAGGACCAGACAGACAGAGGTCAGAGAGTTTAGAAAGGAGTTTGGGGTGACAGACAGCATTGAATACTTTTAGAGAGGTCTAGAAAGAGATAGAAAACAAGTCTGTTATTGTCTCTGGCTTGGGAGATAGCTTGGGTAAAAGAAATGAGGGCAATAGTTGTGCTGTGGTAGGGACAGAAGCTATGTTGGGTGGAAGCAAGTTGATTTTCTTAGAGCAGATAGTCCAAGAGTTGTTTATGCACACATTTTTCTAGTAATTTAGTGAGGGGAGACAGGATAGCTATTGGCAGGTAATTTGAGAGTTCAGTGGCGTTCCCTCCTTTGTGGAGGGGTGTGGTAAAGAATTGTTTCCAGATTGTGGGAACACTACATTCAGAAATGGACTGATTGATAAAGATGGAGATGGGGTAGGCTATGGAGTTAGTGGTAAGTTTAAGGAAGAAGAGAGGGAGTTTATCCTTGGTGGATGAGCATGGCTTTAGTTTTTGAAAGAGCGTTTTTGTGTAATAAATGGGAACTATTTGAGTGAGAAGGAGCTTGTTTAGACTGGTGGGGGGGGGGGGCTGTCAGATTAGACCACTTGGTAGTTTGACCTAATTTACTGATTTTAATAATAGGTTCAATGAAGTAGGAGTTACGTATGGTGGCAGTTTCAAGTGTAGTGTTGTTAGGACAGGGTTAGGTGTTGTAGGGTTGCCAGGATGGAGGATCAATAGGACTAGACGGTGTCCCAGGCTGCGTTCTACATGAGCTCAAAGAGGAACTAACCTGTCACCTAAACACACTGTTCAAACTCAGCTTCTCCACAGGCTACGTACCCATAGACTGGTGCACAGCAATGGTTATTCCGTTCCACAAAGGTGGAGCCACAACAGACCCTGGGAACTATCACCCTGTAAGCCTGACTAGCTTGGTCTGCAAGGCTATGGAGCACATCATCATGGAACTCATTAACAGAGACATTGGAAACCTCCAAACACTGGACCCTAACCCAGTTCGGCTTTGTTAAGGCAGATTATGCCTCCTAAACCTGGTGGACTTCTTTGAGACAGTTACAAAGGCTATAGACGAAGGAAAGGTGGCACACACAGCCTACCCAAACATCGCAAAGGCCTTCGACACCATTCCCCATTCTGGTATTATAGACAAGCTCACCAGCCTGAACATAAACCCCTATGTCACAAGATGGGTTGCCAATTGGCTCACAGACAGAACCGACATAGTGAGAGTTGCGGGAGCTAAGTCTGACTCTAAGCCGGTTACAAGTGACGTTCCCCAGGGCTTAGTCCTAGGACCCCCTCCTGTTCGGCATATACTTCTCAGATGTCAGACAAGTAGAGGAGGACTATGGCTGACCAAGTCTGCAGACGACTGCAAACTAGGGGCTATAATTGACTCACCGGCTGACACAGACATCCTCCAAAAGGGTCTCACTGAGACGGATACCTGGTGTCAAAATCATGGCCTCAAGCTAAATGCCAAAAAGTGCATAGTTATTCCCTCTGGAAATAACAAAGTACCCACAAAAAACCACATAGGTGGAAGTTCCCTAAATACAGAAAATGTAATAAGGGATCTGGGGACCCATGTAATAAGGGATCTGGGGACCCAAGTAGACAGTAATCTCTTCTTTGATAATCACATTGCCAAAGTGGTTAGAAAATCCTTCTATGTGGCCCACCTAATCACAAAAGGGTTTGCATCCAGATCAAAAGAGGTCATTGTGCCCCTCTACTCATCACTCATTAGACCCATCATAGAGTACAATGCCCCATTTGGGATGTACCTTACAAGACACCTGTAACAGCTGGAAAGACCACAGAAGTACCTCACCAAGAGGATCACTGGCCTCAAACAGATGCCCTATGCAGCTCGACTGAAGAAACTCCAGCTGTACTCAGTTGCATACCGCCTATTCAGAGGTGATCTCTGCCTGACATACAAGGCCATGTCCAACCCAGAATTGATGGACATGCTCCACCTAAAGAAAACCTTATCCCCTCAAGCCACACACTCTAGGGATCTAAACCTCACCACAACAGTAAATTGGACTTGCTGGAGGGATAGATTCTTGTCCCAGAGACTTCCCATGCTTTGGAACAAGATTCCAATCTACATTAGGCAGAGCTCCTTGCTAGCACTCTTCAAGAGAAACCTTGATGAGTGGATGGGAAACAGAAAGTTTACCCCAGGGATTACTTCAGTGGCTCTGCTGGATGGTGAAAGCCAACACATTCTGGCTAGGCTTATAAATGCCTTCGGGCAGATAGCCTAGTACCTACCTATGAACCTATATGAACCTATAAACCCATGATAGTGTTCCAAAATTTTTTGGGGTTGTTGTGATGGCGTTTTCTTGTCATTGTGGACATGTTTCTCGATTAAATTACAAAGTTCTTTGTATGTTTGGTGATGAGTAGGGGATTTGGTTTTGAGCAGTGTCCCTCTTGAGCATTAGTGATCGCATGGATTGAGACAGCCAAGGTGAGAAGAGAGATTTCACTTGGATTTTCTTAAGGGGGAGCAAAGGAGTTATGTATGTGAAGAAAAATGTGGTTACATTTTTGTACGGCCTCATCTAGGGATGGGCATGAAGGGAAGGATGAGTTTATGGAGGAGAGTGTATTGTTAAATGTGTCAGGATTGATATTGTAGAGGCGCCGACAGTCTCTGAACTTGTGGGACCTAGTTTGGGGAAGAGAGTATCTTTGAATGTAAGTAGGGGAGTGGTCACTAATGGAATCTGGAAGTATTTTAGGGTGGTGGTATACGTCAGAGTGGGATGAAGGATCCAGTCAATGATAGAACTGGAGTTGGTAGGCTTGTCATAGTGGGTAGGGGTAGAGATAAGTTGGGAGAAGCCATGTAAGTTAATATTTGAGTTGGAGGAGTTTGAGTTTAGAAACTGCCAATCTATGTTGACATCACCTAACAAAGTGGTTTCGTTGTGTATGTTGATGGTGAACCAGGAGAGAACATGTTCCAAAATGGGAATGTTTTCTCCAGGCGGAATGTATATAGCAGCTATAGTTAGTGTTTTGTGGTTGCTGAGTTTGCAGTTCACTGCAAGAGGTTCTGCAGTGTGAAAACTGGGAAGTGGGATCACAGGAAATTACTAGGCTAATGTCCCTAGCGCCCTTACAAGCCTAGCCAAGTTCTACCCTTATTTCCATGATCAGCATCTATTTCCCTTGTCCAAGAGGGACACAGATGAAATTTACAGTTACCCATCCAATCATCCAGATTGCGTTTGAGGAGGGTCAATAAGGTGGTCCGTTTGACATGAAGTGGGAGTCTGTTCCAAAGGTGTGGTAACCTCTGGGAGACAAATCTGTCCCTCAAGTAGGTTCTATTAATGTCACATACCAGGTTAAGGTCTTTAGAGTGATAACCCATGTACCATTTGACTTACGGAGATGCAGCATTTCCAATAAAGTAGGGTCAGAGATTGTCTTGTATGCAAGGCAGAGATCTCCTCTGCGTAGTCTGTATGAAACAGAATAAAGTGACACTGATTTCAGATGATCCACATAGGACAAATGCTGAAGACCTAGAATTTTCCTTGTGAGAAAACTTTGTGGTCTCTCCAATTGCTGCAAGTGCTAGGAATGGTAAATACCAAAAGGGGCGTTGTACTCAATTATTGGCCTGATGAAGAAAGAGTACAGGGAGGTTATAACTTCTTTTTTTCTAGAGGCAATGCCATAAATTATGAGATGAGCAATATAGAATGCCCTTCTTGTAGCTGTGGAAATGTGGTAGTGAAAGGTGATGTTGCTGACAACCTGAATGCCCAGGTCTCTCAACACTGACTGCATACCTAAGGTGTTGCTATTGATGTGGTAGTTAGCAAGAACATCACTTTTACAGAAAGGAATGGGATGATAATACATTTTTTGCATTGAGTTTAAGGCCATGACTTTGGCACCAATCACTTGATTGTGTAAGACCCTCTTGTAGGATGTCGACATCATTTGGACATTCTATGACCACTCCCAGTTTGCAGTCATCTGCAAACTTTATCAGCCACAGACCTTTAGTTTTGGCTTGTACTTCAGAGAAATAGATTCCAAATAGTAGAGGTCTCAGGACTGATCCCTGTGGGACACCACTGGTTACAGGTCTGCGGTTGAAGGTGGATTCCCCTATTTTGACTGTATGGGTTCTATTAGTGAGCCAGTTAGTGACCCATCTAATGGAATAAGGGTGAATACCAAACTGAGTGAGTTTGTCAATGATGCCTGAGTGGGGGATAGTGTCAAATGCCTTGGCTAAGTCTAGGTAGGCTGTATGCACAGATTTCCCCTCATCCAGGACTTTGGTGACTGTTTCAAAGAAGTCCACCAGGTTTAACAGGCATGATCTCCCTTTGACAAATCCAGAGTGAGTAAGGTGAAGTGTTTGAAGATTACCTATATCTTTGATAAGGTCCATGATGATTCACTCCATGACCTTGCAGGTAAGGCTAGTCAGGCTAATAGATCTAAAGTTCCCAAGGTCAGTGGAAGCACCACCCTTGTGCAAGGGAATTACAGTGGCCATTTTCTGTTCAGATGGGATGAAGCTAGTGCTTAGACTATGACTGAAAAGAATACCCAATGGTGTTGCTAATTCTTGTTGGAGATCGTGTAGGATGCAGCTTGGGATGTTATCAGGTCCCATAGATTATGTCTTCCTGTCCTTAGAAAGGGCATTAATGACCTGCTTTTTAGAGATACAATGCAGGGTGCAGGTGGAACAGATGTCATGAGGTTTGTATGGCAGGGACAGGGGAATGAAGTTTTCACAGAACCTGCCAGACAACAGGTTAGCAAGGTACACAGGCTCAGTATATGTCGTATCACTAACTACCAGTTTGGCATAAATCTGGCTTTTTCCTTTTAGGTTACAGCTGTAACTAAAGAATGCCTTATGGATATCTTTAGTTGAGGGAGCTAATTTGAATTTATAGCTTGCTTTGGACGAATTCATAATAAGTCTTATTCACTTGTTTAAATTGATGAGGCCTTGCTCCCTCTTAATCTTAGACAGCAATTTCTTCCTCTTATTGTAAAGCCTGTTAATGGCAGTTGTCAACCAGGCAGGTTTGCTCTTCCTGGAGGAGCTTGTTTTGGTCCTATCAGGTACAGTTGAGTCAGTGCAGGTATACAGGCGTTTGTATAAAGCATTGGTGTAGAACTCGGCATAGTTGCCAGTTCTATCTGAAGGGGGAGGTGCAGAGAAACTATTTACACCATCCCATAAGAGGTTATAATCTGATTTGGAGACGTTTTTTAGTTTAGCTGCTGTTAGGGAGGTCAGGTATGATAGTTACTTCAAATGAAACTGATTTGTGGAGAGATCTCACCATGGGGGTGCTACTGTGATCCACCATATTGATAAGCATATCAAATCCAGGATGTTGGCACCCCTTGTTGGGGTGTTACCCAGCTGGCCCAGGGCACTGGAGTTAACGAAGTCAAGGAACTTTTGGGTGAATGAGTCTGAGCAAGAGTAATTTGCCCAGTCAATGGACGGGTAGTTAAAGTCACCCAAAACCATGGTGTTCGGATGCATCTTGACAGACTCAAGTAGATCCAAATAGGCAGAGAGGGTGTCCTAACTCATGGAGGGGGTCATGTATCTGGCAATGACTTGAATATGTGTCCTACCAACAGTTAATTGAACCTGAAGTTTCTCCAGGGAATCGTGCTGTTTGACCAATCTGGAGGTGTATTTAACTTTAATGAAAATTGATACACCGCCTCCTTTAGTTTTCATGTCTTCAATTTGTGGTCTGACCATGTGGAAAGAGGTATAACCTGGTATGGCTGGGGTGCTCTCCACAGCCTTCAACCAGGTCTCTGTGACTGCACAAATGTCTGCATCTTCCAAGCTGAGGACTGCTTCCAGTGAGTGCAGTTTCATGTTAAGGCTCCTAGCGTTTAGCAGCATAACCTTGAGGTTATTTTTAGATGGAGTTTTTATGTCGGGGAATTTTCTCATTGAGACACTGCCTAAAAAAGGCACTATGGAGGTGGCAAGAGCCTTAGGCAGCAGTTGAAATCCCAGGGGTGACAGATGAAGACCATCTCCAGCAAAACTTTGAGGTCTGTTGATCATGTCATCCCAGGCTGACAGATGCTGGATCCCCTTAAAATGACACCAGAAACTAAACCAATTATTGAAGTAAATCATTTTCTGTTTGTATTAATGGACAGTGAAGATAGTTTAAGGTGGTCATAGTAGATTATGACAACCACCTCCCCTTCTTATGAAGTTTATCTAAACAGAGGATGTTGTATCCTGGGGAAGAAATTCATTATCTGAGATGTGAGGTTTGAGCCAAGTTTCCATGAGAGTTATTATGTCAGGGGAGTAGTGGGAAATCCATGCATGGAATTCACTGACATTGTTAAGAATGTTGTGAATGTTTAGTGAGAATTGGGTAAGGTGTTTAGTGAGCAATTTGGGGTGAGGGGTGGGAAGTTGTGGGGGCAGGGTTTTTGAAGAGTGGCTGGAGAGGGGGCCTGTGTTAGGGTGAATATCACCTGAAAGGAGTATGGAATTGTTGTTGTAGAGTAGATTAAGAAAAGTGGGGCAGAAGAAGTGATATTTAGATTTTGTTTTTAGGGGTGTAGGGGGTTGGGGAAAGATTTGATCTTGGGTAGGAGTGGGTATAAAGTGTATATTAGGGAGGGAGATATAAAGAGTGAGTGATGAAATTGTGAGTTTTTAGGATAGTGAATAGCTGTAGGTGGACGATTTATAGAATTAATTTGAGTTTGATAAGGGGAGAGGTATGATAGTGATAAAAGAAGGGGTGTGAGGAACAGGGTGAGGAGCATGGTGATAAGAGTCTAGTGAGGAGGAGGGTTAAGTGTAAAAGGTAGAGGAAATAGAGTGAATAAATGCATTCTGTGCACTTGTATAGATAGTTTCTCATGAATGTATTTACTTTGGCCAGCATCATGTTTTGTACTGAGCTTGCCATTGTCTTATCATTTTACCTGACACATTATTTGCTGTACTTATATTAGCATTTTGCCTCTTTACTACTTCAGCCTCTCTAGAAATTTGCGTCGCCTTTACCGAGGTTAAATTATTAACATCTACTCCACAACAGGTAGGACATGCAGACTCCGCACAGAGGGCACCCCAGGCAAGGATCGAACCGGAGAACCTCTTGCTGTGAGGTGGGAATGCTAACCGCTGCACCACCATGGCCGCCCTCTCTATGCATACACTCATCTTATTGCAGCCTTTGAGTAACAAGTGGAAATGTAGCTATGACAATGGAATGGCTTGGCCTAGTTTAAACATTATATTTGTAAAATAAAAGAATGGAATATTGGCCCTTCTAGTGGCACATACTACACAAACAATGTACTTAATGAACTCTATCAGAGATGTTTAAAATAGCTTACATGAGCTAATGTATAGTAGTACCAAAAATGTATGGGCTTCCAAAGGTCCATAAAGATCCATCACATCCGCCTATGAGACCAATTGTATCTGGTAGGGGTTGGGCCACGGAGCCTATGTCAATTTTTGTTGAAAAACAACTTCGCCCAGTCATAAATTAGATGGGGAATGTCTTAAAAGACACTTGAGATTTCCTCAGCAAGTTGTGTAGGTGGTCCATGACAGACTTTAAAGAAGAGATGATGCTAGTTATGTTAGATGTAGCTTCACTCTTTACTTGTATTCCAAATGACAAGGGTATTGATAGTGTCAGGAGGAGCTTGAATAGGGACCCTGCTTCTCCTAGTGATAAAGTCTATCTGCTCTGCATGTTGCTAGAGCTTATTCTGGGACATAATGTATTTATGTTTGAGAGGGAATATTTTTTGCAGCAAAAAGGAGTAGCAATGGGCACGGCATGTGCGAACAGTTATGCCAATTTGGTTCTGGCGGAATGGGAGCGGGAGTATGTTTTTTCTGACATTAACAGTTTCAAAAGTTCAATACAGTTTTATGGTCATTATGTGGACAATCTGTTTCTTGTTTGGGGGGACACAGAGACAAGTTTAGATCAGTTTGTGTGTTATCTGAATAACACTACTAGCTTTCTCCATTTTTCTTATGAATGCTCTACTGAGTTTATTTCATTCTTGGATGTTATGGTAGTTAAGATTGCAGGAGGTCTGTACACAAAACAGTCTGTTAAATCATGTAAGACCAACAATACAGTACATTCACGCAGTATGCACCTGAGACATGTCAAGCAGAATGTCCTTAGAGGACAATTTTTTAGAACAGCAAGACTGAATACAAGAGATAGCGATATGTATGACTCTTTTGACACATTTAGCAGTAATTTATTGGACAGAGGGTATAGTAGTGCAGAGATAGCGATAGCACAGAATGATGCAGTTTTGCAAAGGGAGACACATACAAGACCTTACTTTGATTGTAGAGCAGAGGACATTACTCCCCATAATGAGGAGCGCTTTCACAAGATATGTATGAGCCTTACATACGCAAAGGATTCAGGACGTATATGTGAAATTATTAGAAAACACTCAAGAATTCTAACCTCTGATAATGTGTAAAGAGCTACTAGGAAACACACCATCTTTTTTTTTTAAGAATCACCCCTCATTAAAGAAAATGTTATGTTATAAACCCCTATCTGATGGTCAAAGGAGAGCCCCTAGCCAGAGGATAGGGACGTTCCCATGCCATCATTGTAGTGCATGTAGATATGTGGATTCAGATGACCAGTTTGTACACCCAGGTACAGGACGAGTGTTTAGCATTAGATTATATGCTGACTGTAGTAGTAAGAATATAATTTACTGTGTGTCATGTGTAGTTTGTCAAAGTTTTTACATTGGGAAGACCAACCGCTGTTTAAGAGATAGGATTAGAGAGCATGTTTATGGTATTAGCAAGCAAGGTGTGAGGAATGTTTTATCAAAACATGTTATGTCAGCAGGGTGTGAACACTGGTTTAAGTTTATAGTTTTGGATATGTATATACCAGGCTTGAGAGGTGGTGATGTAAAAACTAAGACAGAATGTATTGAAATAAAATAGATGCATTTGCTTAGAGCCAATGAAGGCAAAGGGTTAAATGAAGTTATTCCAATTAGGCCTTTATTGAAATCACATGATTTGAAACACTAGGCTGCGCTGTGCATATAAAAACTCACTGTGGATGCAGAATTTTATGGATCTGAAGAAGCACCTGTGTGTACGAAAGCGCTTATCCTTTTTTTTATTGTTTTATTGATTTTATTCAGTGTGTAAAGTTTTATTAAAGTTCCTGTTTGTTCTATACTTCTGCCTGATCAGCTATTTTTTTCGATTTTACTTTTGGTCTTTTGCTGGTTGCTCTTTTTGTTTTGGACTTAATGAGCTAATGTATGTTGAGGGAAGTAATTGTATGATGCAAGCTAAAATATAATCAAGCGTTTGTGCTTGTCGTTTTTATTTCCATCTGTCTCTAACTTGAATGCTTCTTTGATTCTTGGAGTACCTACATGTAACTTTGTCTTGTTTTTGTGGTCTGCAAACCTCAGCACCAGAACTCATTTGCTAGTTGTCCTCTTTCTTTTTCTATTTTTATATTATGTTCCTGCAGTACATGGTTTATATTTCCTTACAGTTTCCAATTTTGCTACAGCAGTTTTTACAGAGAAAGGTATGTAGTTGTGTGCTCCTTACTCTGTCCCTGCTGTATGTAAAATGTCCAAAATTGACCAGGCAAACTCCATACTACTGTATCTGTTATACTTTATTTGTCTCAGAACAAATTCTTGCCAAACAGTTAATTCTTTCAGAGCTATTTCAATTCTTATTATAACACAGCTAGACAGATGATGATACTGATGCACTCTCAGTAAAAATGTCACTGAATGAAAAACGAGCATTGTGTACTTTATATACTTTAAACAGCGTTATATTTGATATATGGAAAGTCCCTGTGATGCAACTGTCTCTTTCCAAAGTGCTGATATGCAAAAATCCATATTATTTTTGAGAAGCAACAGTCCATGTGATACAAACATCATTGCTGAAGTGTTATTTTTTAATATGGAAATTTTCCTGTAATGCAGCTGTCTCTTTATGTTGCTAATATGCAAAAGTTCATGTTATTTTAGATGAAGCAGTCTCTGTAATGTAAAAACAATGATACTTTTTTATTTTATAAACAGGACACCATAAGCCGACAGCTATATGTTATTAATATCTATGCTAGACATTTCTAATATATCAACAGCTAACTGTTCTTGCAAAGCAAGCTATATTATTTTGAAAACTTGCTGTTCAGCCTTGCATATTTTTCTTTTCTGCACACATAGTATTTTTGGGAAAAGCATTTTAATTTACACAATATCTATCAATTCCCACTTTTTTTATTTAAGGTCCATGAAATTGTAAGACAATTTACAAAACAATACGCTTTTCAGTACTTTGCATCTCTTTGTCCACTGCTACATACGAGTCCCTTGCATTTATTTCTATCTCTTATCAGAATTTACAAAACAATACGATCTTCAGTGCCCTGCATCTCTCTATCCACTGCTACATATGAGTCCCTTGCATTTATTTCTATTTCTTCATACACTGTACTGGTGTTAACAGTTGTAACTTGATTAATGCTTTTATTAACACAGATTTTAACACACAAACTGTTGTGATTAAGCAGATAATGACAGTAAGAGCAATTAATGCTGAAATTATAGTACCCCAGCATAGACACACAGCCATTATTACTTATCTATTTTTAACTGTTTTATGCTTACTTAAAAGTTGTCAATCTTGCAGTTATACACAAGCATTTCAAAATCTTGTCAAGTTAACCCTTGCTTTACAAGGCAAAACCTTGTATTAGAAACAAGCATATTTTTTGCATTGCATAATTTCATTATTGCTTTGTGAAAATAATATTTAAAAAAGCAGTTTACAGGAAAATGTGATCCTCTGTACTTAATAGCCTTTTTTCATTAACAGTTACTTGCTTGACAGTTTTATAACACATCTCTTCTGTTATATCTGAGATAGCTCCATAAGTTGCATTTGCTATTAACTTTGTAACTTTCTATATTGCCTTAGTGGCACCATACCAGTGGAAAAAAATAGCTGCTGAAATAGCACCATTTCCTATGTCCAGCTGTTTTAAAATCTTTCCCTAGTTTTTATCATGAACCTCCCTCTTTTCCTGGTGATTTTTTACCATGTCCTCTGGTAATATGCGAGTAATTTTCATTATTGGAACTGCATGCTCTATGTAACAGAATTCTTCCTCTTTCATCTCTTCCTTAAAATAAGTATTATGTGTTGACTCCCATGCTGTTTTTATTTTATACTCAAGCTTTTTTACATGACCATAGTTCTTTTGAAAACAGTATCCCTTTTCCTATTTTTATCAACTGTATATGTTTTTTTATGGCTGATTGATTGTTTTACAACTCTACTTTTGTAAGATTTTTTAAACATAAAACCTGTATGTATAACCTCTACAGGGACTGCATGTAATGGCATTTTTTCCTCTGTAAGGAATGTGGCTAAAAACCCAACAATTTGATTTGCCACATGCCTTTGCAAACAAATTTTGCATGTCCAAAATATATTGAAATCAGGTATCCACTCCCCATTTTTTCTTTGCAACTGTTTTAGATTGCCTTGTCTTGTTCATAGATTGCTATTATAGAAACAAATTTAAACTTTTGTAAGACTGTTAACAGACTGGTACAGTACTGATACTGTTTGATTGTTATTAACTTACACTGATTTTTATGAACCAACATGGTGTACTGCTTTTACTTGGATTTTTATTAGCTGAAAAATGCTATTTGTAATGACTCTGTACTCTTACTACCTGTATGCATTGCTGTGTATTATTACCCGGATGGCAGTTACACCAGTTTGACTAATGATGTTCTGCTGTACTAGTTTGTTTATTTTTTTGTAAGACATTGTTTTGAAAATATGACATTACAGTCATTGTTTTTTTACCGATATTGATTCTGTTTGATGTATGCATAAGTTGCCTTTGGAGACGTACTGTACTTTTAATGTGGGGGGGGGGGGAGGGTTGACCCTCTCTTGTTACTATATAACCTTTTGTCATTTAGGATTTGTCTAGGTACTGGCTTAAATGTTATTTCATTTTCAGACGCAGATGTGGACTTACATACCCAACATTTAATTGCATTGTTTATTTGTATTAACTATAACTTTACACTGTATCTGTATTAACTTTAACTTTATGTCTGTAGGTTATTTCTGTGTTTATTCTGAATCTGTCCTGGCTTATTAAACCAGTAAAGTAATATTTATTTTCTGTCTTTTACTGTCCCCTTTGTTTAACATTGAGTTTTGTATACTAATATTGTCTTTCATTGCTTTAAAAGATTGCTGTACTTTGCTGCCAACTGATAACTTGTCTTTTGTTAATGTATTGCTTTAATGCCTATTGCCTGCCATGATCTGGTATTTCATAGGGTACACTTTATTTTTTATGTATCCCTCTGTGGTTGTTCCTGTGACTGATTGTCCCTTAATGCATTTTCTTTATCTTGATTTCTTTCACTATTTTTAGGTTTCCCTTAATGCATTTTCTTTATCTTGATTTCTTTCACTATTTTTAGGTTTGAAGACGCACTATTATAATGTGACCTATTTTCTTACAAGTAAAATATATCACCTGTTTTTTCTGAACTTTGTTGTGTATCTGACTGTAACCCTGGTGGAGCAGAAGCTGTTTGTGTCCCCCCTGTGTTTGTTTTTTATCAGACCGTGTATTACATCCCCTTCCTTTCACCACATAGTCTGCAAGCTGTTTTTGTATATTTCCTATGTGCATCTGCAGTACTGCATACTTTTTTATCAGACCATGTATTCCATCCCCTTCCTTTCACCATGTAGTCTACAAGCTGTTTGTGTACATTTGCTATGTGCATCTGCAAGACTGCATACTTTTTTAAAACTGTCTAGCACTCTGGCTTAATCTCCGAGTCTGTATCTCTCTGTTAGGCAGAAACTGATTTTAAAGCTGCATATGCATTTTGCAGAATGTCATTAGCTGTCTGATGGAATTGCTTTAACATAACATCTTGCCTGACCAAACATTATTTTGTTTTTTCTGTCATGTTATTTAGACTGTAAAACAATTACATGAGTATAGACACTCACCTGTTTTAGCTGCTTGCTTTGCTTTGCCATTTGCCAAAGCATTTATTGTAGCCTTTCCTGTATATTTTTATGTGCTTTGATTTTGACAATACTAAACTTTCCCTGTAAATCATTTTGGGAATGAATGTTCATAACTCTCGTGCTGGAGAATGTTTTAGGGGTTTGCCAACACTGATGATGAATCCCCTTCTGACCCAAACTGGCATGTGTAAATGCAAAAAAAATTTAAATAAAGCATTATTTGAAATAGTCCACACAGTGTATGTCAATCATTGTTTAATCACACACACAGACAAAAACATACAACATATGCACACGGTCTCTTGTACCTTCATGCATGCATTCACTCACACATGCAGACAGACACATAAACATGCTCATACACATACATGCACATACATGCACACATTAATTTGTTTGTTTTACTCTGTGCCTGGCAGCCCGGTACCAAATGATCTATGGTGCAGTACTGGTCTGCAGCACAGTGGTTAGGGAATGCTGCTATATAGGATTTATCTTCCATAGGATATAACAGCCAGCCAACTTCTAAAGCTTCAGGGTACCTTCCATTTACCCAACTGTTAGGCACTTCAAGAAAAGCTGACTAAAAAGACAGGTTTGGGCACAAAGCCCTTCAGAGCTTTCACACCAACTGAGAGAAGGAGGTGAAGCCTTGAGAGGATATTGCTTGGAAAATAAAAAATACATATCCACACCATGGCAGAAAAAAGTTACAGTGGGGATTGAGGGAGGGAGTTGCTACTGCAGCAGTAATCATTTGAAAATCTACTCGTATTCTAAGTTTACTATGTTCTTCATATTGATCACTGCCACAGTAGCATAAACTATATGGGTAGATTACCATAGATGTAAGGGGAAGGGTTCAGGAGCCACAATCCTAGACATAAAGAAGGAATCTAGTTTATGGTGTTTTGTAAAACTATGCACAGAACTCCACGTGGCTGCTTCTAGAATACTTGTAGACTCCAGAAAGCCATAGATGAAGCCAAGACCATGGTAAAATGAGCTCTGCTCTCCCTGTCAGGGATAGTTTTGTTGTGGTGAGAATAACAAAAGGTAATAGCATGAGACAACCATTTGGAAGTAGTCTGCTTTGACACAAGCTGACCCTTCTTTTTCTTACCTTCAGAAAAAATAAACAAATGATCAGAAGTTCTGAAAGATTTTTGTTCTGTCAAGATTGTAACTGACTTGTCTGTGACTTCCAAGAAATAGCCTTTCTCTCTCATTTTAGTTCTGGAAAGGGAACAGGGAGATGGATAGCTTGGCTTAAACTAAACTTGGATACCACTTTAGGCATAAAAGAAAGATTAGTTCTCAAAGAAGCCATCTCTTTGAAAGATGAGATAAGGTTGCCCCACCATAACAGCTTGTTACTGAGATACACATTTTGCAAAGGTCAGAAGAAAAATCAACAAAACTGTTTTTCATATTAAGATCCTCAAGTCAGCCAGATGAGCTGGCTCAAATGGAGCAATTGTTAGTGTCTCTGACACAAAATTTAGATCCCAAGGAGGAGCCACAAGTTTTCTGAGAAGATTCTTGTGTAGTACCCAAAACATTTCACATAAGATTTCATTGAAATAGAGGGATCCATGGGTAGAAATGAATCTTGGTAGAAAACTGTGACTGGCTATAAGTAACTCACACACATACTATAAAAATAGAGAAACGCTATCCCTGAATGAGTGTTGCTTGTTTTGTTGGTGCCAACTAGAAAACCTTTTCCATTTGCTTATTTGTGATTTTCTAGTAGCAGGCTTTTTTTCCTACCAATAATAACTACTGCACATCCTTAGAAGAAAGTGCGTAAAACATATTAAGATAATATCATCCAGGCAGTCAGTAGAAGTTGTTTAGGGTTGGAATGCATCAAACTCCCCTGATCTTGTGTGAGTAAATCCAGTCTCTGAGGAAGAACTGTCCCTCGCTAATTTCAAAAGAAGGTAGAACCACTGTTGCCTGTGCCAGAAGGGAGTCACCACAATGGTCTTTTGGGAATCCTTCTGTGTCTTTAAAGTACCCTGGAAATAAGTGGTAATGGTGGACCAGGATGTAAGAACATTCCTGTCCAAGGAAAAGAAAAGGCATGTTTTCCAGGCTTTCTTGAGTGGCTAGTTGATTGTTCAAAGAGGAGGAAAATGGTCTACCTGAGGAATTCCCCACAGATGTATCAAATCTTGGAAGTCCCTCTACCCCCAATTCAGTTGTTTCTATTCATGATGATTGTCTTTGCTCTGCCCAGCTTGTCTGCCAAAAAATTTTCCTCTGGGAGAGATCTGGTTTCTCCTTGCTTGTTTATGGACCACATCACTGTGGTATTGTCTGTAAACACTTGAAGAGGTCTTGGGGACCACAGTTGTTTCACAGATTTGAGAAACTTTATAAGAGCTAGCATCTGTTTTAGGTTTATATGTTTTGGTTTGTGTTTCTTATTCCAAAGACCCTTCATTTTAATACCTGTTGACACTGCTCCCCAAGTAAAGCATAAGGTGTCTGTAGTGTCTGACTGTTTTGTAGCAAGATTTCGATGTAGGGAACAAAAATATTTCAGATGCTATTGTATCTTTCTCATGTAGAGTCTTGCAAGAGGCATCATGAGAATCATGGAAGCCATGAAACCTATAATCCTGAGATATAAATTTGAGTGGAGAATCCTAGGAATAGATCTATTTTTGCTTGGAAAGAAGAACTCTTTATACTGAGATGTTTGGCAGTTTAGCAGCCACCTCAGAAACACAATCCTGTATGGCAGAGTAAAAAAAAAAAGACTTTTGAATATTGTCTTGGAATCCCAGCCTGTGCAGGAGATCTCATACCCAGGTCTGTACTGTTTGACTATCATTTGTTCTTGGGTGGGATCCTGTTTTCTTTTTGGAAACTCCCTGCCATTGCCTTCTAAATATCTGCTTGCCAACATTCTGCTGAGAATGTTTATTTTGTTTCTTGACAAAATTAGGTGAGGGACTAGACCATCCCTTCGAATGTAGAGAAGAATGGCTGAAAAATCTGAGAGATTCCCTGAATCAGCTTACCTCTCTCATCACACATTTTAATAACCTCTGCAGCAGAGGGTCCAAAAACTAAGTCTCTGTCCAAGGGATAATTAAATCGGGCAAGTCTCCTTAAAACAGTACCAATGACAATAATCATGATATACTATCTACAGAGTCATAAACACATTTCAAACAATAAGTGTAATAAACAAATTTCAAAGAAGCACTGTGCTTCCAAAGTTTTTTAACCTAATATAATGCAATTAAACTGTGGTATAATATGTAGTAAAACGCTCTACCAAAGGTAAGGACATTAACCTTTTCCTAACTTAAAAGTATATGTAGTTCACAAAATGTAAATTAAAAAATTTTAAAAGTAACATGGAAGGGTTTTTTTGCTGATGGGAAGTTGCTGCCCAACAATGGAATGAGTTAGTCGACTGTCAATTCTCAAAAGCCTGCACAGGAGCACTCATCTCAGCTCGAGATGACTAAAGATTTGGGAGTGTGGAAGGTGCTCTGAAACTCTGCAAGCTGGCCAACTATCATCTATGGATACAGCAGTGATGAATATGAAGAATATATATCTTTAGTAATGTTCTAACATAACTATAACAAAGGCTAGGTTTCACTTTAACAATACTTCGTAAAGTCACATTGCACATTACAATCAATAAGCAGCTGAAAACATACTAGCAAAATAGGAAAAAAAGGAAAATAAGGTAAATAGAGGCATCATAGTAAAAAAGAGAATAGCATTGGTAGAAAATGCATAAATCTCTTCTGAGAGTATTAGCATATTAGTTAGTCTAGAATGTGTGTAGTTGTTTTTTCTTTGCAGACAATCACATTTCTTGCCTTTGCCTTACTGCAATGTGATCGTTGAAGGTACTCTTACAAACAGAGCACTGCACATTTAAAAATGAACTTCCAGCAGTATGCTTTATGTGGTTAACCATAAATAGAGCAGGTGTATCTCATGCAAACATTACAACCCTGCACACATATTTTCTTCCATCATTGACTACTGCTAAACAAAACACAAGGGAGCAGGGCTTTGTAAGATGCCTGTCCCCTAAATGGTTGTATTTACATTGCTAAACACGTAACTAAGTCAAAATAAGCGTGAAAGTAGTTCAGAGATCTGCAGGTCAGATCTGGTTACTGCACTGTAAGCTTCGGTATCTGAATTGCATGTTAAACAGTACTAACCTTCCAGTATATTTCAAATAGTACATTTTAAGTTTTAAGAGCCTGTGTATAAAGAGAGCAACATGATACCAGTGAAGCACTGTGCTTCCAAAGTTTATTAGCTTAATATAATATATATAATGCAATTATACTGTGGTATAATTTGTGGAAAAAACTCTACCAAAGGCATTCCTAAGGTTCTTTAATATTCTTTCTTTCTTTCTTTCTTTCTGCCTGTGTAGCTGTTTTTTATTCCTCACTCTGCTGTGGAACCTGATCAGAGCATTGCAGGGCCCAATTTTCCCTCCTCTGTAACAGTGATTTAGGGTATCACACAACTTCTTGTGACACAGGGAGATCAGAAGACTGTAAGTTGTAGACCTTTTGTCAGATGATAAAACTGCAGTACTAAAAGAAATTGTGCAGCCTATGTTGTTATTCACAGCCAACTTGCTGAAAACAAAATACGTCTTCACATTTTATCTGAGTGATGCTTCTTTATTTCTTTAAGATACTTTAATGTTTCTAACATATTCTTTCTCTTGCTTCTTACTTTGTCGCTAAACCAGCTAATTTGTTTACTCTCTTTTATTTTCATATTTTGTATTTTAACAAGAGGGGGGAGCATAGGGTGACATACAAGAGTGCAGGAAGATGCACACAGGTGGATTATATCTTATGTAGGAGGGCTAATCTGAAGGAGATTGGAGACTGTAAAGTGCTAGCAGGGGAAAGTATAGTTAGGCAGCATAGGATGGTGGTTTGTAGGATGACATTGGTGATCAAGAAGAGGAGGATGAGTGTGAGGGCAGCACCAAGGATCAAATGGTGGAAATTGAAAAAGGGTAATTGTGAGGTGATGTTCCGGGAAGAGTTAAGACAGGCACTGGGTGGCAGTGAAGAGTTACCGAATAGCTGGGTAACTACAGCAGAGCTAGTAAGAGAGATGGCTAGAAGGGTGCTTGGTGTGACATCTGGAAAAAGAAATGAGGACAAGGAGACTTGGTGGTGGAATGAAGAAGTACAGGGGAGTATACAGAGAAAGAGGTTGGTGAAGAAGAAGTGGGATTGTCAAAGAGATGAAGAAAGTAGACAAGAGTATAAGGAGATGAGGTGCATGGCAAAGAGAGAGGTGGTGAAGGCTAAGGATAAGGTGTATGAAGGGTTGTATAAAAGGTTGGACACTAAGGAGGGAGAAAAGGACCTGTACCAATTGGCTAGACAGAGGGACCGAGCTAGTAAAGATGTGCAGCAGGTAAGGGTGATAAAGGATAATGAGAGAAACGTACTCACAAGCGAGGAGAGTGTGTTGAGCAGATGGAAAGAGTACTTTGAGGGGTTGATGAATGAAGAGAATGAGAGGGAGAGAAGGTTGGATGATTTGTGGATAGTGAATCATGAAGTGCATTGGATTAGCAAGGAGAAAGTAAGGATAGCTATGAAGAGGATGAAGAATGGAAAGGCTGTTGGTCCAGATGACATACCTGTGGAAGCATGGAGGTGTTTAGGTGAAATGGCAGTGGAGTTTTTAACTAGATTATTTAATGCAAACTTGGAAAGTGAGAGGAAGCCTGAGGAATGGAGAAAAAGTGTTTTGGTACCGATTTTTAAGAATAAGGATGATGCGCAGAGTTGCAGTAACTACAGAGGGATTAAACTGATCAGTCACAGCATGAAGTTATGGGAAAGAGTAGTGTAAGCTAGGTTAAGAATGGAGGTGATGATTAGTGATCAGCAGTATGGTTTCATGTCAGGAAAGAGCACTACAGATGCGATGTTTGCTCTGACAGTGTTGATCGAGAAGTACAGAGAAGGTCAGAAGGAGTTGCATTGTGTCTTTGTGGATTTAGAGAAAGCATATGACAGGGTGCCTAGAGAGGAGTTGTGGTATTGTATGAGGAAGTCAGGAGTGTCAGAGGAGTATGTAAGAGTGGTACAGGATATGTATGAGGGTAGTGTGACAGCGGTTAGGTCTGCGGTGGGAATGATGGATGCGTTTAAGGTGGAGGTGGGATTACATCAAGGATCAGCTCTGAGCCCTTTCTTATCTGCATTGGTGATAGACAGGTTGACAAACGAGATCAGACAGGCGTCCCCATGGACTATGATGTTTGCAGATGACATTGTGATCTGTAGTGAGAGTAGGGAACAGGTGGAGGAGACTCTGGAGAGGTGGAGATATGCTCTAGAGAGAAGAGGAATGAAGGTCTGCAGGACTAAGACAGAATATATGTGTGTGAATGAGAGGGAGGATAGAGGAATGGTGAGGATGCAGGGAGTAGAGGTGGCGAAGGTGAATAAGTTTAAGTACTTGGGATAAACAGTTCAGAGTAATGGTGAGTGTGGAAGAGAGGTGAAGAAGAGAGTACAGGCAGGATGTAGTGGGTGGAGAAGAGTATCAGGAGTGATTTGTGACAGACGAGTACCAGTAAGAGTGAAAGGGAAGATCTACAAGAGGGTAGTGAGACCAGCTATGTTATATGGGTTGGAGACAGTGGCATTGACAAAAAGGCAGGAGTCAGAGCTTGACGTGGCAGAGTTGAAGATGTTGAGATTTGCACTGGGTGTGACGAGGATGGACCGGATTAGGAATAAGTATATTAGAGGGTCAGCCCAGGTTGGAAGGTTTGGAGACAAAGCCAGATAGGCAAGATCATGTTGGTTTGGACATGTGCTGTGGAGGGATGCAGAGTATATTGGGAAAAAGATGCTAAGGATGAAGCTGCCAGGTAACAGGAAAAGAGGAAGGCCTAAGATAAGGTTTATGGATGTGGTGAGAGAGGACATGCAGGTGGTTGGTGTGACAGAGCAAGATGCAGAGGACAGGAAGAAATGGAAACAGCTGATCTGCTGTGGTGACCCCTAATGGGAGCAGTCGAAAGAAGAAGAAGATTTTGTCTATTGTAGACTTCTCAAAATGTTTGTTACTTTTCTTTATATACTTTCTACTCACTGGGGTATTTTTTGGCAGAGCTGGGTCTCCAGAACTGCACAGAGTAGTTTGATGTGGTCCCAGCATCTATCTGTGTATTTATTTCATGTTTCTGATGGTAAAGTCTCTAGCCATGCATACCATAATCCCTTAGCCTTCCTTATTGCTTTTGCACATTTACCCCAAACCTCAAATCATTTTGCCATAGAAAGGACACTGATGTCAAACATCCCACATTTGTTGTATGCTTCATTATAGTATACAACAGAAAAACAATGCAAGAATTTAAAAATCAAAGAATAGTAAATCGTACACCACCTAATTTTTAAAAATAATTAAAAACATTATTAACAGGCCAGAACATAATATTTACATCAATTTTGATACATCAGAACTGGCTTTATAACTTTGTAAGCTGACAAATAAAGAGTACAGACACCCATCTACTTTTGTAAAGTAAGGAATTAATAAATATCATTTCTTCCTGTACCTACTTGAAAGTATCACAGGATGTGGTTTCATAATTAACTTTCCAGAAGCTATCTATATTTCAGTCATCAAAAAAGCATGTGTCAGTACTGAAAACTGACTTAAAGTGCTGGTGAACAATGCCTGCAGCAGTTAACATGTGGCTAACAAAATAAGAGGCATGAAGAAATGAAACTGCAGCAACTCTGCATCACAGCTGAAGCATGTTATTAGACCATGCTGGATGGGGTGGCAATGGGGCATTCACTTAATGGGATGGAAAAACATGTTCTTGCCAGGAACTGTGATAAAGTCATATTGTACACATGTACTGTGAAGGTACAGATAAAGTAGTGAGTTGGTTTGGCATCATAAATTTCATCATAAAATATAAATGCATGCTTATGATTGCTATTTTTTCATAAAGTTATATTTTATAATCCTATGTTACTTTTTTGATTGTGGACTAAAGAACACCAAAACACACGTGAAAGCTGGGAGCAGTAAATAACCACATTACTAAAATAATAAAAGTTAATTAATCCAAGATAATCCTGAACCAGTAGACAAGACCAGTGAACACAAACAGACAATCGTATCAAAACAAAAGATGTTACCAGTCAACACTCCCGTTAAAACACATAAAATACTTTTTACAAAAATGAGACAAGTACAATATAGGATTAGTTCTTTCACTACCTATCTAGTTGCTTCTTCAGATCACAAACACAAAGTTTAAACAACCATTAATTAATCCAATTCAAAGTTACCGCTTTAAACCCCGTGATCTTAATAGTGGTCTTAAAGGGACATGGTCATTAAGCCCTTTTTCCCTATCACTTTGTAACTCTAAAGTCCACTTTGTTTCAGTACATTCAGTCAGAGTTCTAACATCTCCACCCCTAATAAACATCCTAAAAGATTCTAAAACACAAAATTTAAAAACACGATTATTACCTGCTTAAACAGAGCATTTTTGGTATGCTTATTAACACTGTATACATGCTCACGTATACGATCTCTCAATGTTCTGTTCGTTTTTCCAACATACAAACTCTGACATATAGTGCAGACTGATAAATATACCAGCTCTCAACTTTTGCAAGTAGCATAATACTTCACCTTGTAAACCTTCTTAGTGTCTGGGTGTATAAATGTATCTCTGGTAATAATGTACTTACACATACTACAATCCCCACATGAATGCATAGCCAACTTATCAGGCCTTTTTTCAACCATATTCAGTGGTTTGTAGTATTTTTTCAAGGGCTTATTATTCTTCTATCAAAACTTAGGAACATCACCTAAAATATCCTTATACCTCTCGTCACACATTAATACATGCCAGTGTTTATGAATAATATCACATACTGAATGAACATTATTCAAATAGGTAATGCTCATTCTCCAAGTATTAGTATTTATGTTTGGGTCTATATCAGGTCACTGAAATGGCTGAAGTTCGAACACCATATGTTCGAACTTCTTATCACGAAGTACAAAAACATTGAAGTCTTAGAACAGCGTTTTTTTCCTAGGGAAAAAAATTGCTGTTCCAAGAAACACACACACAACACAAGCACACCAAAAAAAACCAGCAATCCACACACAAACACTTAAAATCCTACATCTAACCCTACACTAAACTGTACAAACAGTACTATCTATCCACTTACCTTAACCCTAACCCTAAGGTCCGTAACTATCGCACACTCACCTGACCCGTGCCTTAACCCTAACTCACCTATCCCGCCTTAACCCTAAAGTCTGTCATTATCGCACACCCACTTCACCCGTGCCCTAACCCACCTAACCCGCACCCTAACCCTAACGTCCACACAATCGCACACTTACCTGAACCTGACCAGTAGCTTCCCATCACAGTCCTGATAATCACAAAGCCACAGAAATGGCCCACCAAATTCTTTCCCTGGGAAAGAATTCGGTGTTCCACGGCTTCGCGATAATCAGTGTTCAAACTTCACAGTTCAAACATCTGGTGTTCAATCATCAGCCGTTTCGACGGACTGATATAGACCCTTTACGTTTACACAGTTCTCAAAGTCAGAAGCATTGTCAGGGAAATATGGTCTTGCTCTACCATCCCATTGAGAGGATGCCTCATCATGAGCTGCTTTTAATTCATTCATACTATACCCCCTAGTAGTAAACTCATTCATACTATACCCCCTAGTAGTAAACTCATTCATACTATACCCCCAAGTAGTAAACTCATTCATAAGGTCATCAAATGACTGCTTCATACTTTCATCATTGGCATTAAGTCTAGCATGCCTAAAAAACTGCCCCTTAATAACATTCTTAGAGCTATGACAGGGATCCATGCTCTTCTTATGAAGTGTACTAGGTTTCTTACACAGTTTTCTGTACACCTGTGTGTCTAAGCCTATCTGAGTTCTTATCACACCCTCATGTAGGAACTCTATATTCTCTGCTGAAAAGTCCATAGTAAAGCATAAAAATGTCATGGTGTGCTGTAGATAATCAATGAAATCATGTAGTAAGGCAACAGAACCTGTTCAAATAAGAAAAACATTGTCAACAAAGCAAGCATAGTAGGAAACATATTGCCTATAAAACTTAGTGGTGCTGCGGTAGCGTTGTCGTCTCACAGTAAGATGCTGTCCGGTTCGACTCTCAGTACGTCTTCTGCATGTCAGCCAAGGTTGAAAGGTTTGGAGACAAAGCCAGATAGGCAAGATTACATTGGTTTGGACATGTGCTGAGGAAGGATGCAGAGTATATTGGGAAAAAAGATGCTAAGGATGAAGCTGCCAGGTAACAGGAAAAGAGGAAGGTCTAAGATAAAGTTTATGGATGTGGTGAGAGAGGATATGCAGGTGGTTGGTGTGACAGAGCAAGATGCAGAGGACAGGAAGAAATGGAAACAGTTGATCTGCTGTGGCGACCCCTAACGGGAGCAGCTGAAAGAAGAAGAAGTGTAACAGGAGTTATTTTGAAAAAAACATTCTCACAAATTCAGCACCAACGTCATTTGGTATCACAGTAAATAAGGACACCACATCTAACGTAACGTTTTGTTATTAACTGATCATTCATACAAAGACGATAGTAATTCTTTTGTGTCTCTTAGGACTGTATCAACCTTATTCAAAACAGGACGTAGTTGCTTCTCAACATAAATAGGGAGGGGCTCAGTGACCAAACCACATTCAAAGAGGATCAGTTGCATTGGAGGGTTAACCAGTTGCTTATGAATTTTTGGAAGCCCATATATCATGGGAATCATAGGGAATTCAACCATAAAATAATCAAACAGATCCTTAGTCATCGCTCCTTAAATCAATAGCTCATGCAGAGCATTATGTATGCCCTGTATTAATTTAGCAATATCTGCCTTAGAACAAATATACATTATTTCATTAGACATCTCATACATACTCGCACAGCACACCATGGTATCCATAACAACAATGGCGCCCCCTTTATCAGCAGGTCTGATGTAGACATTTTTTATTAAAACCAAGTCAAAAAGAGCTCTGTATTGAGAGTCAGTTAAGTTGTAAAACTCCTTTTGATGTTTTCTAGTTAAAAATCACATGTATCCCATTCACTCAGCTTTAAAAAAGTTTCATCTAGTGGAGTATTTACAGGAACAAACTGACTGGGCTTTCTAAACTCAGCACTCTGAGAAGCAAAAGTATTACCATACAACAGTTAATGAGCAAAAACATGTATTAAATAGAGGTTTCTCATTTTTTCCTTCAAAAGCTTCTAATTTATGTGATGTGTTGCTGATCATAGACTGTTCATTTGAAATATTTCTTTACGGCTGTCGTATGGTAATACTTTTGGTTCTCTGTGGTAACAGGATATATGTGATTTTTTAAACAGAACACATCGAAAGGAGTTTTACAACATAACGGACTGTCAATACAGAGCTCTTTTTGACTTGGTTTTAATGGAAAATGTCTACATCAGACCTGCTGATAAAGGGAGCACTGTTGTTGTTATGGATACCACAGCATACTGTGTGACTGAGTATGAGATGGTGTCTGATGAATTAAGGTTTGATTTTTGTTCTAAGACAGCTATTGATAAATTAGGGTCTATATTATTTCTTCAACAGCTTAGGTTGTCAAATGCTCAATGATCGACACCTAAGCATAGAAGTTTCAAAATCGTGAATGGCCATATAAGTGAATTCTTTCCTCAGGAAAGAATTTGCTTGGCCGTTATTGGGGATTTGGCCTTTCATCAATGTACAGCAATCTTGGAGTTGGTATATTTAGTTAGGGGGTGTGTGGGGGCACATCCCCCACGTCAGGGGGAGTGGGGGGGTGAAGCCCCCCACTATATTTAGGTTGAAAAGTTAATTTTATTTCCAGACAGCCTAGCAAATTCTTTCTCGAGGAAAGAATTTGCGTATATGGCCGTTCGCGATTTTGAAACTTCGACGCTTCGGTGTCAATCATTAAGCATTCAAAAACCTAAGCTGTCAAAGAAATAATATAGACCTGATAAATTAATAGAGGGCTACATAATGCTCTGCATGAGCTATTGAAGGAAGGAACGATGACTAAAGATTTGTTTGATTATTTTATGGGTGGGTTCCCCTGATATATAGGCTTCCAAAAATTCAAATGTGGCTGGTAAACCCTCCAATGCGACCAATCTTCTCTGGACGTGGTTGGGTCATTGACCTCCTGTCTATTTATGTAGAGAAGCAACTACGTCCTGTTTTGAATAAGGTTGATACAGTTCTAAAAGACACAAAACACTATCTTCTTTGTATGAATGGTCAGTTAACAACAAAATTGATGGATTTTTGTTTGTTACGCCAGATGTGGTACCCTTGTTTACTGTGATACCCAATGATGTTGGGACTGAATTTGTGAAACTTTTTTGTCAAAGGACTCTGTTTACACTGCTGAGCATATTTATTTGTACTCTGCTTGATATTATTTTAAGCAAAAATGCATTTGCTTTTAATGACAATTTTTATATCCAAAAGGTGGACATGGCTATGGGCACTACATGCATCAATAGCTATGCAAATACTGTACTTGTCTACTGTGCGCTATTGCATACATTTGAGAGAAGTAATTTTTTTAGGCAATACGTTTCCTACTATGCTCACCTTTGTTGACAATGTTTTTCTTATTTGGACAGGTTCTGTTGCTTTACTACATGATTTTATTGATTAGTGGTTAGAAAATCCTTCTATGTGACCAATCTGATCACGAAAGGGTTCGCATCAAGATCTAAGGATGTAATGGTGCCCCTCTACTCATCAGACCCATTATTGAGTACAATGCACCAATTGGAATGTACCTGGCTAGACATCTCCAGCAGCTGGAGAGACCACAAAGGTACCTAACCAAGAGGATTACTGGCTTCAAACAGTTGCCCTATGCAGCACGATTGAAAAAGCTAAGACTGTTCTCTGTTGCATACCACTTTCTCAGAGGCAATCTCTGTCTAACGTACAGAGCCATGTCCAACCCAGAATTGTTAAACATGCTCCATCTAAGCAAAACCAAATCTACTCGAGCTACACACTCTAGGGATATAAACCTCAACACAACAATGAATAGAACATGCTGGAGGGCTAGATTCCCTTCGCAGAGACTTCCCTTACTATGGAACAGGGTCCTGATCTATATAATTCAGAGCCCCTCACTATCCCTCTTCAACAGGAACCTTGATGAGTGGCTGGGTAACAGAAAGTTCACACCGGGGATCACACCAACAGGACTACTAGATAGGGGCCAAGGGTACTAGCTGCTAGTACAAGGGTCTAGGGAACTACTAAAGGGGCGGTGAATACCACACAACGTGGCTGGGCTAATATATGCCTTCGGGCAGATAGCCCAGTACCAACCTATGAACCTAGTATCTACAGCACACCATGACATTTTTATGCTTTACTATGGACTTTTCAGCAGAGGGTATAGAGCTCCTAGATGTGCGTGTGATAAGAACTCAGACAGGCGTAGACACACAGGTGTACAGAAAACTGTGTAAGAAACCTAGTACATTTCATAAGAAGAGCATGGATCCCTGTCATAGCTCTAAGAATGTTATTAAGGGGCAGTTTTTTAGGCATGCTAGACTTAATACCAATGATGAAAGTATGAAGCAGTCATTCGATGACCTTATGAATGAGTTTACTACTAGGGGGTATAGTATGAATGAGTTTACTACTAGGGGGTATAGTATGAATGAGTTTACTACTAGGGGGTATAGTACGAATGAGTTTACTACTAGGGGGTATAGTATGAATGAGTTTACTACTAGGGGGGTATAGTATGAATGAATTAAAAGCAGCTCATGATGAGGTATCCTCTCAAAGGGATGGTAGAGCAAGACTATATTTCCCTGACAATGTTCTGACCTTGAGAACTGTGTAAACGTAAATATTAATACTTGGAGAATAAGCATTACCTATTCGAATGACATTCGCCCATTATGTGATATTATATGGAAACACTGGTATGTATTAATGTGTGATGAGAGGTATAAGAATGTATTAGGTGATGCTCCTAAGCTTTGAAAGAAGGATAATAAGTCCTTGAAAAAGTTGCTGTACTACAAACCACTGAATATGCTTGAAAGCACTTCTGATAATTTGGCTATGGATCCATGTGGGGCTTGTAGTATGTGTAAGTACATTATTACCAGAGATACGTTTATACACCCAGACACTACAAAGGTTTACAAGTTGAAGTATTATTCTACATGTAAAAGTTGAGATCTGGCATATTTAGCAATCTGCACTGCATGTCAGAGTTTTTATGTTGGAAAAAGGAACAGAACATTGGGTGATCATATATGTGAGCATGTATACAATGTTAATAAGCATCATACCAAAAACGCCCTGTTTAAGCATGTTTCTGTTGCAAGAAATAATCATGTTTTTAAATGTTGTGTTTTAGAACCTTTTAGGATATCTAGTAGGGGTGGGACTGTTAGAACTACTACTGAATGTACTGAAACAAAGTGAATTTTAGAGTTACAAAGTGATAGGGGAAAGGGATTAATAAGCAAGTCCCTTTAAGACTGCTATTAAGATCATGGGGTCTAAAGCAGTAACTTTGAATTGGGCTATTTAATAGTTGTTTAAATTTTGTGTTTGTGATCTGAAGAAGTGATTAGATTAGTTATGAAAGTGCTAATCCTATGTTGCACTTGGCTTGTTTTTATTAACCTCTCTGGCCTTGTTCAAGAGGAATCTTGACCAATGGATGGGAGATTGCAGATATACCCCAGGGATTACTTCAGTGTCACTGCTTGACAGAGGCACAGCAAAATGATAGGCATAGTTTTTATTCAAACTAAAGGGGTGGCGAAAGCCACATAACTATGGGCTAGGCTTATAAATGCCCTTGGGCAGATAGCCTAGTATGAACCTATGAACCTATGAACCTATGTGTTTTAATGGGCGAGATGACTGATAATATCTTTTGTTTTGAATAAAAGTTAAATACTTTTGTCCCAAACATCAAATGGAACTTCATCAAAACTGAATAAAATATATCCATTCATTCATTTTTAAATGTAAAATGAATCAAATTATGAGGTCACATTATCTCCAAATTGGTAAAGATTTTAAATATTTAATATTTATACTTCCATTCATACTGGGACTTTTTAACAGCAGTCAGTAATAACAGCTGCTTCAACTCCTTAACTTCTAATTTACTATTGAAATCAACCTACCTTTTATCTTCGTTTTAGTGGCCAACAATAAAGAAAATAACTTCTTGAAATGTTCATACTCTATATTGTGTGTAAATAGGGTCTATATTACGAGATCGAAATCCCATTTCAGTGAACACCAGAAGACCGACACGTATAGCGCGAACTATGGTAATGGCGAATGTTCAAAACCGCAAAACACGAAATGTCGAAGTGTCATGGTTGGCCCGTCTGTGGTATAGCTCCGTAAGGTAAGTGTGCGATAGTTACAGAACTTCAGGTTAGGGTGCTGGTTAAGGTAAGTGCATAGACAGGTAATGTATGTAAGGTTTAGTGTAGGGTTAGAAGTAGGGTTTTGTTAACTGTATGTGTGTGGATTATTTGTTTTGTTTAGGTGTATGTCTGTAGGGTAAGTGTGTGATAGCTACGGACCTTAGGGTTAGGGTGCGGGTTAAGGCAAGTGCATAGATAGTAGTGTATGTAAGGTTTAGTGTAGGGTTAGAAGTAGGGTTTGGTTAGTGTATGTATGTGTTTTATTTATTATGTTTGGGTATGTAGTATGTAGCACGTGGTGGTGTTGGCCGACTATGAGGGTTCAAGATCTGAAAATTTGCGGTTTAGGGGTTTCGGTGTATTTGCGGTTCAGGCTGTGTGTGTCGGTGTTGTGGTGTTCGATGATACGGGGTTTCGATTACGTAATATAGACCCTGTAAATAGTGTATTTTCACAGCCTTTTTTTTCTTGATTGCATAACAATGCCCTCTTATATTCTGTGAGAGCTTCCTAGTAGTTTTATGTACATATATGGCCATGCAGCTAAAGCTCTAAATCCTTGCAGATCCTTAACTCCTCCCTCAACCTAAATAATCAATCAAGTTGGTTACCTATAATAACCCCTCAAATTGTACAGACTAGAATATTGCCACTCCCATTTTGCACCACTCACAACCATTCAGTTCAATATCCTCCCATTTTAGTAACTCCCAATTCTTAACTACACTCCTCCTCGTTCACTCACAGATATAGCAAATTCTCATTTTTCTCATTTTAGGTTCATAGATAATTACTAGACTAATGACCACAGGGGGGCTTTTTAAACCTAGCCATGCTTCCCAAATGGGAGAATCAAACCCTGTACTTTGGGTCTGTAAGGTAATCACCCTATCCATTATGCCAACCAGAACAGCTGCCTACTCGCACCTACGAAAAAGTCAAACCAGAAACTACATGTGCTCTAGACTTCGTCTTTTGTTATCCTTCTCCACTTTCAGCTGCCACCATCTTATTCAGTCAAATCCACTTTCCTCCACTTAACCCACCCCTACCTACTCTCACCTCTCTCGACTTCAACTTCATTTATTTCCTTTATGTAAAACTCAAACATGCTGCCGCATTTTTTTCATAGTTCACCTTACCCTATCTCTCTTCACTCCTAAACTATTATCTAAATTCATCTCATCTACATACTACCACCTACCCCACACCTACATACTCGCACTTCTCTTAACACTACTTACACTTTACTATTTCTTCACTAATATCTACACCCTTTTATAACCTTAACCTCTCTCCATTAAGCAAAATACACTACTCACTTACCTATCCTCATCCCCAGCAATCATTCCATCACATCACCACCACCCACTCCAGCAACTAAGCAGACTCTCTCTCTCTCAAACATAACAGTCAGGCAATCCTTTACCTGGCTTCTTGTAATCACATGCGCAGTACTTGCATTGTGTATTATCATCACACATCTATCTTCATATCATTGCCCCTTCCCTTTCCAGATTTCCCCACAACCGTCCCTTAACCATACTTCCCATTTTACCCACAAATCTTCACCTCTCTGTAACTCTTCCTTCATGCACCTCTTCAGACATTCATATGTCTCGGTTCAACCCTTGCAAAATTTACTGCAAATAATAAAAAAGTAAACTGAAGGTGCTGTTCCCAAAAAACTTAGCCTCCAAAATCCACCCTATATGGAGATGAAACAACCTCAAGGCTATGCTGCTAAACTATAGGAGTCTTAGCATGAAAATGCACACACTGGAAGCAGTCCTCAACTTGGAAGATGCTGACATCTGTGCAGTCATGGAGACCTGGTTCAAGGCAGTGGAGAACACCCCAGCCATATGGGGTTACACCGCCTACCAAACATTCACAACATCAACGGAAGATGTGAAAACTAAAGGAGGCATTGTATCAATATTCATTAAAGATGAGTTAAACAGTATGATTCCCTGGACACACTTCAGGTGCAATTAACTGTTGGTAGGACACCTATTCAAGTCATTGCCAGCTACAGGACACCCTCCATGAATCAAGATACCCACTCTGCCTACTTAGATCTACTGGAATCCATCAAGATACATCCAAACACTATGGTTCTGGATGATTTTAATTAGCCATCCATTGAGTGGTTAAATTACTCATGCTCAAACTCACTTTCCCAAAGGTTCCTCGAGTTCATTAACTCCAATGCCCTGGACCAGTTGGTGGACTCCCCAACTAGGGGTGTCAACATCTTGGATCTGGTACTTACCAATATGGGGGACCACTGTAGCACCCCCACTGTGAGGTCTCCCCTTTGTCAGATCTGACCAGAAATCGTTCTCATTCTAAGTAATTCTCACACCAAACTCCCCTCCCCCCAGCAGCAACTAAACTAAAAACCTTCTCCAAACAGATTATATCCTTCTAAGGGATGGTATAAATAGCTTCACTGCACCTCCCCCCTCAGATGGAACTAGCAACTATGCCAAGTTCTTCACCAATGCTTTTTACAAACACCTGCATAACTGCATTGATGCAGCCGTACTTGATAGGTCCAAAGCAAACTTTTCAATGAAGAGCAAACCTGTCTGGTGGATAGCTGCCATTAACAGGTTTACAATAAAAGGAAGAAGTTGTTGTCCAGAAGTAAGAGGGACCATGCCCTAAACTGGAAACACTCCCTCCTCAGATCAAACAAGCAAATAAGACATCTTGTAAAGTCCTCCAAAGCAAATTATGAATCCAAATTAGCATCTTCAACTAAGGACAACCATAAAGCATTATTTAGTTACATCCATAGACTAAAATTTAAGCCCCAGATTTGCGCCAAACTGGTATTTAATGATACCATATATACTGAGCTTGTGGACATAGCAAATCTGTTAGCCAACAAATTCTGTGAAAACTTCACTCCCCTGTCCCTGCCACACATACCCCATGACATTACTTCCACCTGTCCCTCACCTTGTATCTCTAGAGACAGATGTAAATGCCCTCTCTAAGCCCAAAAGCACAGCATCTAGGGGACCAGATAACATCCCAGGCTGTGCCCTACATGGGCAATGAAAATTAGCAACACCATTGGATACTCTTTTCAGTCATAGTCTATGCACCGGCTTCATCCCAGCTGAATGGAAAACAGCCACTGTTATCCCCTTGCACAAGGGTGGTGCTTCCACTGACCCCAGGAACTGTAGATCTATTAGCCTGACTAGCCTTATCTGCAAGGCCATGGAGCAAATCATCATGGACCTTATCAACAATGATATAGGTAATCTCCAAACACTTGACCCTACTCAGTTTGGATTTGTCAGATGGAGATCATGCATGTTAAACCTGGTGGACCTCTTCAAGACAATTACCAGAGCCACAGACAAGGGGAAAACTGTGTATATAGCCTACCTGGACTTGGCAAAGGCTTTTGACACTATCCCCCACTCGGGCATTATTGAGAAACTCACTCAGCTAGGTATCAACCTTTATATTGTTAGGTGCGTTGCTAACTGGCTCACCAATAGAACCCATACAGTTAAAATAGGGAAATCCACCTCCAACAACAGACCCATAACCAGTGGTGTTTCACAAGGATCAGTCCTGGGACCTCTACTATTCGGAATTTATTTCTCCAAAGTACAAGGAAAAACTAAAGGTTTGTGGTTGACAAACTTTGCTGACAACTGCAAACTGGGAGCAGCCATAGAATCCCCAAATTATGTCAACATCCTACAAGAGGGTCTTATGCAAACAAATGATTGGTGCCAAGTCATAGCCTTAAACTCAATGCAAAAAAATGTATTATCACCCCTTCGGGTAAGAGCAATTTTACTGCTAAATACCACATCAACAGAAACACCCTAAGCATGCACTCAGTGATGAGACACTTGGGCACACAGGTTGACAGCAACCTTAACTTTGATCAATACAGTATGTCTCCCCAGTGGTAAGAAGGGCATTCTGTATTGCTCATCTCCTAAATAAGGGCATTGCCTCCAGAAAAAAAAAGAAGTTATAACCTCCCTGTACTCTTCCCTCATCAGGCCAATTATTGAGTATGACACTCCTTTCGGTATGTACCTTTCCAGGCACCTGCAGCAATTAGAGAGACCACAAAAGTTCCTCACAAGGAGAATTCAAAGTATTCAATATTTGTCCTATGTGGATCGGCTGAAATCCCTGTCATTTTACTCAGTTTCATACAGACTACTCAGAGGTGATCTCTGCCTTTCGTATAAGGCAATCTCTGACTCTGCTTTATTGGAAATGCTGCCGGTCTGTAAGTCCAATGGCTCATGGGTTACCTGCTCTAAAGACCTTAACCTGGTATGTAACATTAATAGAACCTGCTGGAGGGACAGATTTGTCCCCCAGAGGTTACTGCACCTGTTGAGCAGGCTCCCAATTCATTTCAAGCAGAGCATCTCTTTGGCTCTCTTCAAGTGCAGTCTGAACAATCAGATGGGTAATTGTTCTTTAATAATAGTTTTAAAATGATTGACATTGTTTTATTAGTCCTTTTTACATCAACGGTATTTACACTGTAATATTTGTAACTGTTTGCATGTGAAGTGTCCTAGGTTGGAGGGGTATATTTGAAATTCAGAAAATCCAATAGCCCCCCCCCCCCCATTTAGACACACTATAGCTATTGCAGGGTCTACAGCTGAGTGTATTTTGGTTTATTTAGACTCTGTGTTAAATTTTATGTTATTAATTTATTTACATTTGTTTACCAGGATGGTTTGGTTGGGCAAAAGCTGCTTTTCAGCATACGCCAGGGCAGAAACGCTCCAAATAAGAAAACACTACAAAACATAAGATACATTCTTGAGAGAAATGAAATGACACAAAGCATAATATACATTCTTCAGGGAAATGATACATATGTTGAAACTAAGGAGTCACCTTAAAGAGCCAGTAAAAATAAATAGAATGGTAGTCTTTTAATTCCATTTGGTTTCATTTAGGTAGTAATAGTGGAGATGGTCATAGTGGAGGGATGGAGAGGGAACAGCAGAGAAAGACAGGATGTGAGTAGATGACGTCAGAATTAGACAGTAGGTTGGCAGGGGTTAAAGATATGGGACAGAGTATAAGTACAGAGGACAGAGAAGGGATGGATCAGAAGAAGTACATGATAGAGGTTGGATATGTTATCCAGGGGTGGAGCAAGAAAAGGGCCAGTTGTCTATCATTTATTGTTCTAACTGATTTTTAACTCATTGACACCTAATTGGTGTCACACCTCTAGTAGCCGGCAGACATCTTGCATTCTAGAGCATTTTTTGAAAAATAAACTTAAAAAGGATAAGGTAAACAAAAGTAACTACTTTGTGAACAATAAAAGCATTAGAACGATACAAATTGCAATGTTATCAGCAAGAAGTATTCTTTGCAGTGATAATAACGCATTCATAAGTATTTCCATAAATACTATAACATAATATAATGCACACAAACCCAAAATTATATTTTTGCTAAACTCTCACAAACAATTTATCATATCTTTGAAACTGTATGAGCTGGACATTATAATTTTAGAACATTTTATTTACCAGACAAATCCCTCCACATGACAATAAATTTCTCTATGAGTGCATGTTTATTGCGATATTTACAAACATATGAAAACATATGCTTAATTTTATAATTAGCTGAATAAATAATATTAAATATTTTATAAGCTGTACAACTTACAGTGCAAATTTAAAAGACAGTTTTCTTCAACAACATCTATGGTTTCACCTGATGTCATGCAACAGTTTGTAAGTCACTTCTTTTTTTTTTTAAGTACTAAGTACATATGGAAAATGTTTTATTTTCATAATTAATAACAAACAACTAGCAATATATCAGGTATAGTGTGATATAAAAGGACATAGACAATGATTTTATTCTGTCTCCCATTAAGCCATATCACACCATACCCTTCAATAACATGTAGGGGTGTTAGGTATGAAATATAAACATAAGCATGAAACTGTGAATTATAAGTGATGGACAGTGATTTGTTCTCTACTGCAATATATCCTAGAGTAACAATCGTTTTGTTAAAAAGTCCTTGCACTTTCTTATATTGCCTATTATTAGCTGGTAAGTCATTTAGTAAATGAAGTCAGACCAAAAGAAGTTATGGATGCCATAAGGAGCTATGGATGTGAACTGGTAGTAAACAAAAAGATGTTATAGAATTGAATAAGTTAAAAGGCTTAATTTTGCTCTGATGTCTTATGGAGATTGAAAGGGAGTTCCACAGTTTTGAGGTATGACAGGAAAGAAGTGAATCACTTACTAAACTGATAGATCAGGTTACTTGGAGAAGGTTCTTATCATTTGAGTGAAGGCATCTACCGGTTGTATACTGTTCGATAAGTTGGTCTAGGCTTGGGCATTTTTCTGGTGAGTTAATAAGGATATGAGTAGTTTAGAGAAGGCAAGGTAGTGTGAAAGCTCTTGCCAGTGTAGGAGTTTTAGGGCTGAGCAGTGATTAAACTTGATGGGCAAGTTATCTGCAAATTTTGATAGTTTGTGATATCACTACTCAAGTAAATGAGATTAGGAGTATTGCATTTTGATGAGGGCTTGAGCTTCATAGAGAAGGGTTGGAACTTAGGTAGAAGAAATATGTTTTCTTGCACCATCAGTTAGATATGGCTTAATTCTATAGAGTGTACCAAGTTTTTGATGATTTTTTGACTACTTCTTTTGTGTGAATGAGACATTTTGTATTTTCAATATTTCTCCTAGAAGCTTGCATGTGGGAATATTTCTATTTTAGTGTTATTTAGAGAAGTTATATACAATTGGGTGCTTTGACACTCCAGGATTTAGGTGTAAATATGATTAATTTTGTTTTTTAGGTATTAATAGGAGTTGAAAGTTGGAGAGCCATGTTTTAACCACATGTAAGAATTCATGGATTATTTATTGCAGTTTTTCAAGGGTCTTTGTAGAGCAGATTAATGTAGAGTTATCTGCATACTGTATGATGACAGTATTGTTGGTTGCTGCTTTATGTAGGTCATTGATGAACATGTTAAATAAAATGGGGCATAGATTGGATCCTTGAAAACCCTAAAAGTTATAGGAAGAAATTATGAAATTTCATTTTGTCATTTAATGGCTGTTGCCTATTTGAGAGAGATCGTTTTTTGATCCATGCAAAGGAAGAAGAGTCTAGGCCAAGGTTGTTAGTCTTTGGATTAGTTTGAAGTGAGATACTGTATCAAAGGCCTTGGATAGATCAAGGAGTAAAGCAAATAACAGGTTACCAGAATTTCTATTTGTGTTAATGGATGTGGAGAAGTTAATTAAGGAATGTAGAAATAGTGCAGACAGAAAAATCGTATTTAAAAGATTTGTGAGATTTTCTTAACTGGATACAATAGTATAGAACTGAATGCAGCAAAACCCCTAACAGCTACCATTGAGATTTAGTCTGCTTGCATACTGATACTCCAGGATGTGGATATACACTATATTAGAGAATAAAATCAGCAAATACACATACTTTAGTAGTGAAAGGATTATAACATTATGCAAACTCATAGATGGTATGTTATCTAATAATGTTTTCATTTCTGATGGTTAATATTACCATCAGACAAACAGTGTGACCATGGGAGCTAGACCTGCACCACAAATAGCTAATTTGGGGGGTGGCTTTTTATCTTCACATGATTTGTTCCAACACATTGCCTTTTATAGGTGTTTTATTTACAATAGTTTTATTATTTCAAAAGGAGAAGGTTTGTGAATGTGTTAAACGAGACCACACTTTTTTACATTTTACTGCTAGTGAAATAGGATTTAAGGTTAACTTTCTGGATGTAGAAATCCAGTTAGCTGTAAATGAAAAGAATTTTGAAAGTATCTTGTACTGGAAATTGATTAGTTAGCAAGTAATTTATTAGAGACTCAAAACTGGTTTCTGATAATGAAGTTTTCAGAGATGAGACTGATAGTATTGCTTCAGAAGTGAAAGATAAAAGAAATAATGTAGTTAATCCAATTTTGCAAATTGCCATGCTGTTGTCTAATAATCAAAGAAAGGACCAATTATTATAATAGAAGTGTTGGTATTCAGAAAATCTCAGAATAAACTGCAAACTGGTAAAACAAAAAAGAAGACTTGGATATGCACCATGAGTTGATAAATATTTTTAATAGACATGGTTGTAAATTGCTGGAAGTGTTAATCAGAGACAATGATAAGGAAATGACTGATTTAACAGACTCTGTTACTGTGCTGGATGCCCATATTCAAACAGATCTGATTTGTGAAAGCAAAATAGATGAATATAGGGCTATTTTTTCTAAAATTGACAATACTATTTCAGAGTTAAGGGCTAAGAATGCCAAGAAATTACTTACAGATAAGCAAGATTATGACTCAGGGATGGCTTACCTCCCCCCCAACAACCAATATGTTTATAGCAATACTATAGCTAATGATGATGCTTTTGTTAACCATGAAAACAATACTGTACCTAATGCTGGTGATGGAATCATAGATATGGGCCCTTTAAAGTTTCCCCTCTGAGGAGGTCAGAAAGACTTTGGAATCAGAGGGAGGGTAAACCAAGGACCCCAAGGGGGAGGAACAGCTTTGCAGAGGGATCTTACCAATGGAGAGGCAACCCCTTGGGAAACTTTTCTATAGACACTTGAAATATTGTGTTAAATAGTGCCGGTGACTTTAAAATTTATAACCTGAATGACTTGTAGGTTACATGCTCATGGGAAGACCAGTTTGAGAAGGGTTTAACCTATGTACCAGCTAGGACAGCCAAAATTGAGGATGTTTTGTTAATTTAAAACTTTTTGTTAGAAAGCACAATTTCGGGTTTTATTTTAATAATGACAACAGCAATTCTTGTAGTACATCCAATACATGCAAAAGACCCAATGTATTTACTATACCATTGCACTCAGTGGTCAATATCAATGAAAAAATGTGTGAATATGACATTAGGAGGTTACTCTCCCTCCCCACAAATCACACTTCAAATTTAAGTACTACTGAATGGGCATTGTTGAAAGACATTATAAACAATGGACAGGTCAGAGTTATGAAACCTGACAAGGGTGGGGGCCTGGTGATTATGGGCACCAGTGACTATATCAAGAAAATGTTGGTTCTCTTGTATACAAATACCTATGAGGAAACTTTTATCAATGAAATGAATATTGACTATCACAGGATAGATGTGACTCTAGATGACCTTTTGTTGAATAAGCCGATCAGTTTAACTGAACATAGCTTTCTCAAAGTGCCCAATAAGATCCCCGCCATTTTTGGCATCCCCAAGATTCATAAAAGCACAAATAACCACTCCTATGCATCCTATTGTCAATGCAAAAGAGTCTAAGACATTTCCATTGGCTAGGTTTATTGACCATCATAGCAAGGGGTCCTTGACAACCATCCATACCATAAGGACTCATGGGATTTTCTTTCCAAAGTGTCTAATGATTTGTACACAGATGACTTGATCTTTGTTACAAACAACATCCAGGATCATTTCTCATTCTTTATGAGGAAGGCCTTGAGTGGTTCTTTAACTTTTTGTATAATAATTCTGAGTTTGACTGTATCAAAATACTTACCCTTAGAATGGTCATGGAAGCTATATTGGAACAAAATGTATTATAATTTGAAAAACAATTATTTAGACAAGAGAGTGGCATAGCAATAGGAGCAGCATCTTCCCTAGTCTTTGCTAATATAGTGTTAGCTCACTGGGAAAACAACCTGGTATTTACCACCAAAAGCTAGGCATACTATATAGGAACAATCAATTTCTCTCCAACTCTTCTAGGCATACCCTGGCAATAACCTACCTTCTACCCTTTCTTCTTTATGGAGCCCCTCTTCTAACCAATCTGTCCACATCCATCACCTCTAAACTTGAAGCTTGCTACAATAAGATCTCCAAATTTGCCACAGAATCCAAAACTTCAACTTACCACTGCCTCTGCCTCCAATCCCTGAACTGGTTAGAACTCCCTAACCACTTAAACTATCTCCAGCTAACCAACGCTCATAAACTAATATTCTCCCCTGATAAATGCCCAGCCTTAAAGAATATTCTTCCCCCCTACATCCCAAACAGATCTTTGAGATCTGAACACCAAAACCTAATCTCTATTCATAAACCCAAACGTCCCGCTGGTCAGCTTCTACTCTCCTTCTCCCTAGGTAAAAAATGGAACTCTCTTCCTTCTTCACTTAGGACTATCCCCAATATTGAATCCTTCAAAAACCAACTCTTCCTTCACCTATCTTCCAAATGGAAATGCTCATGCTTTCACCCTACATAAACTTTCCCTCCAAGCTCTACTTGCTCTACTTACTCCTGCTCTATTATACTCTCAAGCTTAATCCCATCTATCCAAAGAGCCTGTACTAGCAGATGTCAAATTAACTACTACCCTGTAAATATATAAAAAAAAAAAAAAAAAAGTCTCATCATGTATATTAAATTTGAATTTTTTTTTTCCATTTTTTGAATTTATAACCTACATTTTGTAACTTTTTGTTTTTCTTTTGTATTTTGTACTTCTTATACAACATTTTGTAACCTTTATATTTTGTAACCAACACTGTATTGTATTGCACATGGAGCTTTTCTCCCTGGGCCTCCACTGAAAATGGGCACTTCTTGGCCCAGTGGACTTCCCCGGTAATCAAACTGAAATAAATAAATAAATAAATAAATAAATAAATTTACCTCTGAATTTACTGAATGTTGGTCCTTATATGGTCATTTTTTGAACGAAATCTTAATTTTTTGGACCGACTCCAGAGCTAGGTTAGAACAGTTTTTTTAGTTTTTGAATTCTAGCAAAAACTAAAAGAAAAATCTAGCCAAGCTAGACTTTCCACTGTGTAATTCCTTGAAACCTCTTGCATTAGAGATAACATGGGATATTTGCAAGCAAATGACCCCTTAAGGACATCAGGTGTTTCAGCTATATAGCAGTTCTGAATGTCCATGACTTTTTTCTTTTTTAAGTCTGTTATGGACAAATTTAGACCAATAAAGCCAAACCTCACTAGCTATGGACATGCATGTTTTGGCCTTCTTATGGCCTCGTCAGCACAGCATAAGTAGAATGTTTGGCTAACATTTGGAAACACAGGGTTCTCATATTCTGAAACCCACTTTTTGAAGTCTACTATGGATTTACAACTTGACAGGGTAAACTACTGGGATGTTTCTATTGTCAAGGACAGAACACTGAAAAAATTTGAGTCTGCATTGTACAGAAAACCTACCTATTCCAAATCCCTGTTACATTTTAATAGCTGGCATCCCCTTCACCAAAAGAAAGTCATTGGTGAAGGGACAAATGTGTGAGGTTGGCCCGTATGGCAACCAACAACACCGCTTTCCAGGAAGAATGATAAATTACAAGGGATGTTTGTAAAAAATGGGTATCCCAATTTGTTTCTGAACATTTTTAGAGAAGTGGAGAGAAAAAAAACAGCAGGGGCATTTTTCCTCTTTATTAGGGACTGTAAATAGTGGCCCATGTGTAACTAACGTCTGTAGCTGGATTGCAACTGACAGCCAGGGCTATTTTCAGAAAGAATTGGTGTTGCCATATAACCTGCACTTTGATAATATTTGAACAATTATATGTAAAAATTGGAGTCTTTTTGGGGCTGACCAAGAGTATTTTAGTAAAATGGGGGGAAACCTGTAATAGTGTATAAAAAGGACATTTGTTTCAAAACCGTCCTTGAACTACCTCATGTGGCCAAGAGTAATGGTGTTATGGTGAAGTGTGGCCACTGTTCACAATGCAGATATACTTTGCTTTTTTCTTCAAGGCTTTGGTGTAATCAAACTTAACCACAAGTAATACTGTGACAGCAAAAGGATTGTATATGTTGCTAAGTGCCAAATGTGTGAATGTTTTTATATTGGAAAAACTAAAAGGCATTGAGAAGTAGAATTCATCAACATCAATAAGACATTCACAGAAGGTATGAAGGAAATGCCCTGTACAAACATATTAAAAAACATCCCTCTC
Organism: Protopterus annectens; assembly: GCF_019279795.1. Classification (NCBI taxonomy): domain Eukaryota; kingdom Metazoa; phylum Chordata; order Ceratodontiformes; family Protopteridae; genus Protopterus; species Protopterus annectens. The sequence goes on from NC_056746.1 coordinate 809,888,504, forward strand.
ATTCTTTCAATTACATTGTCATTTACCATGTCAATTTGGGACCGAGGGGTGGACAATCTGATGAATTCATTGAATACAAGGGACTCAAGTGGCAGCTGAAATTTAATACTACTCTTTTCCCAAGACTAAACAATGTGGTCTCTATTAACAGTGTGCTGAAATTAATGCAGTGCTTGTTATATAAGTTTTGTTCAACTGTTAATACTTAGTTTGAAACTGCTTTAATCAAGCGGCCGATTTTTAAAAAGTAGATTTTTACCATTTTGTTTTTTAGTTATGTGTCAAATACTTCTAAAGATGTGTTTGTTGTGAATTTGTTATTACATGAGAAATGTTTCTTTAAATTTATTCATTAACTCACTAATTGTTCTGGTCATGTGGTTGTTAAATGTTATAAAGCTGAGTGTTCCAGGCATGATGTTATTCTGATGAAGTCTACTGTACCTGGATGAAAGCACTAAGTTTGTTTACTAAAGTGAGGTGCATCAGTTTCTGGTTCTGCTTTCTTTTTTATTTTAGAAGTTTTGGTATTCCTATGGCTATAAATGGAGGAGCAGTAAAACATTTCCTCACCAGTAATTAAAAAATTGCTTTGGGAAGCCAGGATTTTGCCAAAGTGGTATGTGACGTTCATTCTTTTGTTTTTAAAAACAGATTTTTTAATAAAATATATAACACTGCTGGGGATTCACTGCTGGGTAAGAAAGCAAACCCACATTTGTTGTCTTTGACTGACAGAGCTACTGTCTGTCTTACTATTCCATTTTTTTCTGTTTTAAAAACTCTGCCTGGTGGTTTTGTTCTGTGTAAGAGACAGACACTTAAATTTCTAGGCTCATATTTCACATGTTTTCTTATTGGTTAATTTGAATTGTCTTCTGAGTGATACTTAAATACAAAATGAAATTTGGGGCCTTTGTCTTTGTCTGAAGGATATCAAGACTGCATAAGGTATAATACTGCTGGTGATTCCCTGCTAATATTTCCCACCCAGCCTCCCATTTCTTGGTCTTCTTTTTCAACCTGGTGATTTTAAGCGTCCCACCCCTATTTAAATTGCGCTTAATAAGCTCCTCCCTTTCTACACTGCCGCTGATACCTTGAATTTTTATTTGAATTATTTATTTCCCTTTCCTTGTGCTTATATTGAAAAAGTGCATTTTGCCTCCTATTGTCTGTTGCACTGATTGACTTCATCTGAATTAATTATCTAGCTAGCTACTGGATAAAGTAGTGTATTTTTACACTCTAGCAAGCATTTGTTTTCTCATCAAGGTCAGTGGATTTTCCTTCTAGTGCACTGGTAGGTAGCCTGGTCTGTCTAGGTTAAGTTAACACTTGAGATTTCTGCACATAGTTTTATTGTGTGAAGAGCTTATTAATCAGCTTATCTTTGTTTTTAGTGCCTTTATAAATTCTGTACAGTTGAGTGTCTCTTGGAGCATTTATCAAAGCAAAGTACTTTTATTGAATAATCACACTTTTATGAGCTGTTTAAGGTATACTGCTGTATCCATATCTTTAAGTTTTTTGTGGTAGCACTTCATTCTGGAAACTCTCTTACTGTACTTTTACTTTAGGAGGACTGGGATTATTCATCTAGTGGCTGTAGGTGTTTACCTGTTTTTCTGAGATGGGAAACCCACAAAAGGGCTCTAAGTATTTTTTCTTTGCACTTTTCTTATATATATTGTGACTGAACTTCAACAGTTCAGAAATGTACTGTTTGATACTGCTTTGCACTGCATTTTACTATTACATTTGTTGCACTTTGTATTTCACACCAACTGATGCTTTTACTTAATGTAAGAAAAGATCTCTTTCTGCTATTTTATTATGTTGCTATTATTAATTCAAGAAAAACTGTGTTGCTTTTTATACTGGTGCTTATTTAATTAAACAAAATATATCCTGCTTTTTTCTGTTGTTCCATTACACTTCTGTTGGCTGTAGTATATACTGGATTCAGACGATCTGAATTTAGTTCTGTTTGTAGATTAACCACTAAAATTGAGGAAATCCTTTTTGGAGAAGCCCCCTGAACCCTCATGGAAACAACATACAGTAGGACTATCTAATTGAAGGTTACTGGTTCAGGGCTCAGTTTGAGCTATTTCATTAGTGTGGCTCATTTCAGCTATTTCATTGGCGCAGGACTCAGTTTCATTGGTTTATTTGTACTACCTGTTTTGCTGTTGCTTGCACATAGTGCACCACCGTGCAGTGGGGTTAACTCTTGGTGGTTATACATGCAAAAGTGCCAGTAGAGGTATTTTCCCTTAGAAGTGGCTACTATCTAGCAGAACCACCAAGGAGAGATTTTACCTCTTACCTGTCAAAATCAGACCCTACAGATCCATTCTTTTTACAGACCTCCTACTGTACACTCCATAGGTTAGTCATACTTAAATAGCTCCCTGCCTGATATCCCCATCTTTTTCTCCTTATCTGTTGAGATACCAGGTTCAAATCTTGCATTATGTACTGTCAGTTTCCCTCTGTTTCTCCTGCCAGCCTGGTGGACATTTTTTTTGAGCAACTGCCTCATGTAAACTGACAACCCCTTACTCCTAAATCATTCAAGTACAATTTGTGAGGGATGCCCCTACACTAAGAATCTGGAATCACTGCTTTCTCACACCCAGAACAACAACATTAAACAGGTTGTCAGCTCACACACCAAACTCCTATTCATAATATCCACACAACACATAAACCTTCATATGCAGAGGTACTCTACAGAAACCTGCCTAAACACCAGAGACCTCCAAAACACAAACATGCTACATCTAACACAACACCCAAAGCACCCAATACACATAAACACCCTAGCACCTGCTCTCACCAAATAAGCACTTAAGGCAATGCACAACTATTCCAAATGTTTTAGTTATAGGTGACTCTATAGTGAGACATACAAATGCCCCACTCACCATGTTGAACAAGGTGAAAGTTACAGTCAGCTGCCTGTCTGGTGCAAGGTTTCACCAGATCACTCAAGTCTCTCAACAACAAGTGCCATTATGACTCCATCATAGCTTATGTTGGTGTGAACAACTTGAGCCATACCTCTCTGGACTATATGAAGACAGACATGATTGAGCTCTCTGAGTATGTGTCCCAGGTGGGTATGTCCCTAGTTTTGAGCAGCATTTTACTCTCACCTAGGATGATACCACAATATAAACAGAAAATGATTGACTTCAATAATTGGCTTAGTTTCTGGTGTCATTGTAAGGGGATCTAGTTCATGTTAGCCTGAGAAGACATGGTGGATAGACCACGCTGCTTTTCCAGAGGTGGTCTTCAATTGTCACCTCTAGGTTTTCGGTCGCTGGCTAAGGCACTTGCCTCCCCCATAATGTCTTTTTAGGCAAGGTGACAACAACAAAATTCCCAATGTGAAAATATCAAACACAAAGAAAGTAAGTCATGCTGCTAAATGCTAGGAGTTTACATCAGAAACTGCACTCTCTGGAAGCACTCCTCTCCCTAGAAGATGTTGAAATCTGTGCTGTCATAGAAACCTGGCTCAAGGCCACAGAAAGTACCACAGCCTTGCAAGGTTACAATGCTTCCACACTTTCAGACCATAAGTTGAAGGTGTGAGAACCAAAGGAGGTAGAGTATCTATCTTCATTAAAGATAATTCCACCTCTAGACTGATTAGACAAGACAGGTCCCCTTCCATGAACCAAAATGCCCATGCAGCTTATTTAGGCCTACTTGGGACAATTAAGGTATATTCTAACACCCTAGGTATGGGTGACTTCAACTATCTTTCCATTAATTGGGAGTTTATATGAGCCCAAACTCACTTGCACAGAAGTTCCTGGACTTGTTAATTCAAATGCCCTGGAACAAATAGCGCACCACCCCACAAGGGGATCCAATATTCTAGACCTGGTCCTCACCAATATGAGATACCAATGCAATGCCTCAAATGTAGGGCCCGTGCTGGTTTAATCTGACCATAAATCAGTCATTTTTGAAGTAGCAATAACACCAGAACTTCTCAAAGGAGAAGTTAGGCTAAACAACTTCACCAAAGCTAACTATACCCTCAAAAGGAAAGGTATAATCGGCTTCCAAGCTCCAGTTTCCACAGATGGCATTGACAGCTATACTAAGGTATACACTGATGCCCTGTATAAACATCTAGCCATGCAGGATAGGATTAAAGCAAAATCCTCAAGAAAAAAAAACATCCTGGTGGACATCTAGCATTAATAAATTATACAACAAGCTAAAGAAGTTGCTGTCTAAAAAGAAAAAAAAAGTGAGATCCCAGAACTAGAAGTGCACCCTCCTCAGCCTAAAAAAGCAAATAAGACAACTCATAAACTCTTCAATGAGCAACTATTTATTATTATTTATTTATTTAGCACCCATAGCCAAGGATAACCAGAAGGCTTTCTTCAGCTACGTCCACAACCTAAAAGGTAGAACTCTGAACTAATTGCGGATGGCATCACACACACACTGACCCTGTGGAAATTGCAAACCTGCTAGCAGACAACTTTGGTGAAAATTTCAACCCCCATCCACCCAAGCATACCACAAACCATGTCTTTACCTTCTCCTCCTCCTCCCTGCATCTCCAAAGAGCAAGTCATCAATGCTCTCTCCAAGGCTAAGAACACAGCCTCCATGGGACCAGATGGCACTCTGGGCTGCACTCTTAGTATTCTAAAACAAGAGCTAGCTACTCCATTAGGCAATCTATTCAACCACAGCGTGGAAAATAGTGATTGTTATCCCCCTCCACAGGGGTGGTTCAGCAACAGACCTGAGTAACTACAGACCCATAAGTTTAACCAGCCTCATCTGTAAGACAATGAAACAAATCATCATGGACCTCATAAGTAAGGATATGACCTGCAAACCCTGGATCCATCCCAGTTTGATTTTGTCAAGGGCAGGTCATGCTTGCTAAAATTAGTAAACTTCTTAGAGAATGTGAGCAGAGCCATAGATGAGGGCAAAGCTGTGCACACAGCCTAATATGACTTGGCCAAGGCCTTCAGCACTATCCCACATTCGGGCATCATTGACAAACTAACCCAGTTAAATATCAACCTCTATGTTGTCAGGTAGGTTGCAAACTAGCCAACAGATCGACAACACTCAGTCAAAGTGGGAGACTTTACCTCTACCAGCAGACCTGTTACCAGCGGGGTCCCACAAGGGTCACTGTTGGGCCCCTGATAGTTTGGCATATACTTCTCAGTAGTCCAGGCCAAAATGGAAGGGCTGTGGGTAACCAAGTTTGTGTGGATGACTGCAAATTAGGTGCCATCACTGAATCCCCTAGTGATGTCAGCGTACTTCCAATGGGGCTTACATAGACCAATGATTGATGTCAAAGCCATGGTCTTAAACTAAATGCTAAAAATGCATCATCATTCTCTTTGGTAACAACAATGTCCCTACTGATTATAAAATAAACAATAATACCCTAAGTACCAATTCATAGTGAGAGACCTGGGAACACAAGTTGACTGTGACCTCATCTTTGATCACCATGTGTCTACTGTGGTGAGGAAGGCATTCTACATCACTCACCTGATTAGCGAAGGCATTGCCTCAAGAGCAAAAAAGGTTATAACTCCCCCTGTACTCATCCATCATCAGGCCTATTATTGAATATAATGCTCCCTTTGGTATGTACCATACTAGACACCTGCAGGAACTTGAGAGACCTCAGAGATTTCTAACTAAGAAAATTCAGGGTCTCCAGCTCATGTCTTATACAGACAGACTGAAGTCACTGTCACTATACTCACTAGAGTATAGACTATTTACAGGCAACTTATGTCTGATTTACAGGGCTATCTCTGACCCAAATCTAATGGAAATGCTGCATATTCATAAGTCAAGTGGGACTAACACCGAATGCGTGATAAGAGACCTTGGGACCCAGGTGGACAGTAGTCTCTCCTTTGATAGTCACATCGCCACAGTAGTCAGGAAGTCCTTCTACATGGCACACCTCATCATAAAAGGGTTCTCATCCAGGAAAAAAGAGATCATTGTTCCCCTCTACTCGACACTCAGTAGACCCATTATAGAGTACAACGCCCCTTTTGGAATGTACTTCACAAGACATCTGCAGCAGCTGGAAAGGTCACAGAAGTAACCCACAAAGAGGATTACTGGCCTCAAACAAATGCCCTACACTGACCGCCTCAAAAACTCCAGCTTTACTCCATAGCATATCGCCTACTCCGAGGTGATCTCTGCCTAACATATAAAGCTATGTCAAACCCAGAAATGTTGGACATGCTACACCTAAAGAAATCCCAATCCCTCTGAGCTAAACACTCTAGGGACCTAAATCTTGTCACCACAATAAACAGGACACACTGGAAGGATAGATTCATGTCCCAGAGACTTCCTATACTCGGGAACAAGCTACCCATCTAGGTCAAGCAAGGTTCTTCATTAGCACTCTTCAAGAAAAATCTTGATGAGTGGATGGGAAATAGGAAATACACCCTGGGGATCACTTCTGTGTCTCTGCTCTACAGTGGCACAGGAAAATAACTTTCTTGGGTGGCGTAAGCCATGGAACCTTGTTGGCTAAGTTTACGTAGGCCCTTGGGCCGATAGCCTAGTACCTACCTATGAACTAGTTCCAGGGACCTCAGTCTAGCCTACGACATGAACAGCACCTGCTGAAAAGACAGATACATCTCTCAGAAGTTGCCACTCCTCTGGAATAGGCTTCCAATCCTCATCAAGCAGAGCACCTCCATGACCCTGTTTAAGCACAACTTGCACAACTTTATGGGAAACCATACATTTCTGCCAGGGATTGCTCTGTCTTCTCCCCTGGGCATGGGAAATCCTTGCTAGAAAAACCTTGGGGGTAGAAGATATCTCTCATCGAGTATTATATTGGAATTTAATAGCTAGGCTTGTAAAGACACTCGGGTCAATTGCCTAGTAACATCCTATGAACCTATGAACTTATAAGAAAGGGAAGGTGTTCCAAAACCTCTAAGTACTCAGAAACCCATTGCTATTTATTAATGGTTTTTTTTGTTGTTGTTGTTCCTATCGCCATTATATTGACAATAGTTTGTTTCTATTTTTGAAATATCTGAATAGAACTGTTGGTGTTTAGTTCTACTATAACTGTTCATGTAAGGAAGTATTTTGTACTATTAGATGTTGTAAATAAAACTACTAGGAATCACTCACTTGTTTAACAGAACATTGTTATTCCATCAAGAAAAAAGACAGTGAAAATCCACTATTTGAGCATTGCATAGAATATAAACATTTTTAAGAAATTCATTTTCTTATTGTTGACCAACTTTACCACCAAGTTGATGTTAAAAGGTTGAACAATTTCAACAACAAATTAGAGGTTAAGGAGTTAAAGTGACAGTTATTGCAGGCAGATGATAAAAGTCTGGGTTTGAATGGAAATACAAATGGTTATTATTTACTATCTCTACCTGTTCAATGATCAGGTGGTCTCATTATGCAACCTATTTTAGGTTTAATAGGAATGCAACTGATGTATTTTGTTCACTTCTGATGAAGTTCCACTATATGCCTGGGACAAAAATCACTTAAGTTTTATTATTTTTTTATTAAAGTAATTATTTGTGGTTTACAATTTATGCAAGTATATTTTGGGGTATTTTGTTGTATATCCTTTGTCTGTTTTGGATTTGTTTATGTGTTTTTAGTGAAATATTTTATTTGCTATTGTCAAAAGATACCAAAAGAGTGACCACTGTCTCTTCCTAATACAGTTAACTGGACCATTAAAAAATGAAATGTTTGGACACATAAAATTATATCACTACAACGCCTGTGTAAAAGATTGAAAGTTAGTCCAAAACTCCTTCAGTACCTCATGTTCAGAACCATATACTGTCAAAGGGCATGGCCAAGAGGGTGAGCTGCTAGCAGCACTAAGAATATTCTCTGCTTATTAACTTCTATTTTGAGAGGAATTATTTTTAAAAAGTTTCCAGAAACATTGCTGGATATAGTAAGTAGTAGTATAACTTGAAGTCATATTCAAAAACTACCAACTTTGACAATAACTTCCTGTCAATAACATAAAAAAGGATCTGCAGGTTTCTTCAGAATGTGTCACTCTAAAACTTCTTCTCAAGAGATGTGAGTGAAAAAAAGAACTTCAATCTATTCTCAACAACATACAGGACTTATCTCTAAAAATAGACAAACTTGACAACAAAATAGACACAATAAAGGAAGAATGCAGGAAACATACTGAACAGGTAAATGAAATTATTAAACAGCAAAAACAACAAACCTCAAATATGGAAGACTCAGTCACGGACCTGAATGGTAGAGTAACTGAAAATGAGAATAATATAGAATCCATCCTTGCTCAGAATAACACATTTCTTGATAAAATGTATGACATGGAAAATAGGTCAAGAAGAAATAAAATTAGAAACCTTATTATCCCTGAAAAAGCATAGCATGAAGGTGAAAATATGATTATTTTTTTAAACACGCTGTCACCAAAAACTTTGAATTTACCTGAGGCACTTTTATTTGGAATTGAAAGATCATATAGGTCTTGTTCCTATAGTCATCCTTAGAAAAAACTCTTCTTGTCTCAGATTTACAATTGTAAAGTTTATTTCCGGTCAAGATAAAGACATAGTCTTGAAAATGGCTTGGGCAAATCATCCTATAAAAATAGGAGACAACTCTATTAGATTTTACAATGATTTTTCTTCAATTGTTATGAGTTTAAACAAACAAATTAGAGATCTCGTCAAGTCCTCCAAAGCTAATTATGCAGCAAAAATATCCTCCCTAGCAAAGGATAATCACAAGGCATTCTTTAACTATATCTGAAATCTAAAAGGGAATACCCAGCTATGAGCTGAACTGGCTTTGGATGGCACCACCTATAATCAACTGGAGGTAATAGCCAACTTGCTAACTGACAGATTTGGAGCAAACTTCACCCCCTGTCCCCTCTGTTCATATTATCTTAAGACAGCAGGTCATCTTGGAAATCTCTAAGGCCAAAAACATGTCATCAATGGGATCAAACAACATCCCAAGTGCCTTTTAAACAATTTAAAACATGACTTAGTGGACCCACTTGGATCCCTGTTTAACTACAGCCTGCAAACTGGCTATGTTCCAGTGGAATGGATGACAGCAATAGTAATCCCTCTGTACAAAGGGGGACCATCAACTGACCCTGGGAATTATAGGCCCATACGCTTGACTAGCCTCATCTGCAAGGCTATAGAAAGAATAATTACGGACCTTATTAACTAGGACATAGGTAATCTCCAAACCCTGGACCCAACCCAGTTTGGATTCATTAAAGGTACATCATGCCTATTAAACATGGTTGACTTCTTCGAGAAAGTCACTAAGGCCCTGGATGAGGGAAGGACAGTGCATATCACCTATCTTAACCTAGTCAAGGCATTTGACACAACCTTCCACTCAGGAATTATAGAGAAACTCTCCCAATTGGGAATTAACTCCTACATTACCAGATGGGTAGCCAACTGGCTCACTGACAGGACACATAGTATCAAAGTAGATGACTACACCTCTAGCAAAAGACCAGTCACCAGTGGCATACCACAGGGTTCTGTACTGGACCCTTACTGTATGGAATTTATTTCCCAGAAGTCCAAACAAACTTGGATGGCTTGTGGCTGACCAAGTTCACTGATGATTGCAAATTGGGAGCAATCACTGAGTCCCCCAGTGATGTTAATATATTGCAGACAGAGTTAATGCAGACAAATAATTGGTGCCAAAGCCACAGAGTAAAGCTACATGCAAAATTGCATTATTATTCCATTTGGGAAAGCTGACATCCCTGCTAATTACATCATAGACAGCACTCCCCTAAGTGTAGACCCAGTGGTACACGATCTGGGTACTCAGGTTGATAGCAACCTGAACTTTGACTACCATGTATCCACAGTAGTAAGGAAATCCTTCTGTGTGGCACATCTCATAAGTAAAAGTATCACATCTAGATCTAAGGCTGTTATAATTCAATTATACTTGGGCTTCATCAGACCAATAATTGAGTATAATGTTATTTTTTGTGACTACCTCACCAGACACCTGCAACAATTGAAGAGACCACAGAGATTTTTCATCAAGAAATTACAGGTTACACAAAACAAATACTATATAGAAAGACTGAAAGCTCTGTCACTGTATTCTGTCTCCAGGTTACTAAAGGGTGATCTGTGCTTGGCTTATAGGGCAGTCTCTGACCCAGCCCTGATGGAAATGCTACACATTCATAAATCAAACTGCATGAGGGTCACATACTCCAGGGAACTTAACCTAGCCTCTGACACAAACAGGTCATGCTGGAGAGATAGATAAATCTCCCAGAGACTGCCACTTCTCTGGAACAAGCTTCCAATTCACGTGAAACAGCAGCCCTCCCTGACCCCCTTCAAACACAACCTAGATCAATGGATGGGTGACCACAAATTCACTCCTGGGGTGGCACACATGTCCCTCCTGGACAGTCATTATTAGCTAACATAGACCCTTACCTCTGTGAACTTCATTCACCTAACCACCGACAACTGGGGCAAACCAGGATAAATATGGCTAGGCTTGTAAGGGCTCTAGGGCCATTATCCTAGTAACCTTCCATGAACCTATGACTCTATAAAAGGAAAGTCTACATCCTATTATTAAAAACTCTGAAAAAAAGCCAGTATCAAAGATTGTTGTGTTTACCATGTTAAAATTAAAATATACTTGCAATATGGACAAAAATGATTTGAGTCTTTGGAAGATGTTATGACATATATTAAAAAGATATAATGTATCCGTAATAATAGAAACGGAGCGAAAGCAGGCAATAACTTTAGATTAAAACATTTTTTTAATTTATTCACGAATATCCAGACACAGATAAGCGCTTTCACTTGAAAAGCTTCCTCAGATCTATAGTACATCCACACTAAAACTAAACCAGTTATATAACAATTCAAAATATTCAGACCAATCAAACATCCATGCCAATTAATACAATTAAAGATACACTACGCAAACTATACTACAGATACTAGACTGGATACATATCTTACTCAGTGCCAGGAGGATATGTATGCACGTATATAAACAGAACTGCACCAATACATATCATAAATTCTTCAAATTATAAAAAATATATATGTATTAAATTTATATATGCATATGTGCATATAACATATATATAAAAAATATATAAGAATTATGTATGCACTTAAAACTGAATTCTTGTAACATAATACTGAAGGATACACAGACTAATCTTAAAAAATAAAAAAATGATAAATCATGTACATTGAGTATAAACCAAATGTAGTTCTCTAACAAAATATACATACATTGAGGAGAAAACACTATGCACATCGTGGATGATTTTTACTTAATATTCTGACGTTTCCTTAACAAGGGCTTAATGGAGGCCCTTTCATTATGTCCCCTCCCTCTATCTTCTCTTAATATAATAATCCAGTTATTCTCCCTGTATTCAGTGTGGTTCCTAATATCACCTTCACGTACACTGGGGGGAATAACTTCAAGGGCTCTAAATAAAAACCTATGAGTGTCATCATGTTGTGTAATGTGTTTAGCTAGTGTACCCTAGTGTTTAGCTAGTGTTCCCCCCAGTGTACGTGAAAGTGATATTAGGAACCACACTGAATACAGGGAGAATAACTGGATTATTATATTAAGAGCAGATAGAGGTAGGGGACTTAATGAAAGGGCCTCCATTAAGCCCTTGTTAAGGAAACATCGGAATATTAAGTAAAAATCATCCACGATGTGCATAGTGTTTTCTCCTCAATGTATGTATATTTTGTTAGAGAACTACTATTTAAGAGCTATTAAGATGACTTCCAATAATTACATTTAATAATATATTCATTTTTAATGTTTGGGATTTTTAATGTGATTTGTTATAAGGTAACCATATTTTTCATTATAATTTCTCATTCATTTAACTAGCTACTAATTTAATCATTATATTCAATTTTATTTTTTATATCCTTTTATATAATGCCCGTTCGGAGTGAATGCTCCTGCCAAAAAAGCCAAACACAGAAATATAAAATAAACCCAATATGGCTGGAGCGACACACAGTAGGTTATCAAGCAGTTCATCTAATATCCACAAAAGATTGGAGTGTTTTTATTGCATTAATAGGTCTGAAGAAGCCGTATGGTGAAAGTGCTAACATGCATCTGTGTGTTATCTTATTAAAGCTTATGGTTTATTGTGGATTTATACGTGTCCTCGTTTCTACCACTTCAACCAGTTTGCTGGACAATTTGGATTATTGATGTTTTGTGGATATTAGATGAACTGTTTGATAACCTACTGTGTGTCGCTCCAGCCATATTGGGTTTATTTTATTTTTTATATATTTAAAGTATGCAAGTAGACATTAAAATTACATCATATAATGATGTAAAATGTCGAATCAAAGTCTAAGTCAAAAGTCAGCACCCTTCATGTATGTATACAAAATCCTTTGATGATTTTTGATATTTATTGTCTACATCTGTTTTATCTAATTAAACTATTGTAAAGATACATTTTTATTCCAAACTTATGCTGTTACATTTTCTGACTATGCATTACTTAAGATAGTTACAATCTGTCTATTACATATCTGCTCTAGCACATAATTAATATTCAATTTAAATATATAAACATATTAGAGGATTATTATAAAATGAATTAAAAAAAATAATTATCTTTTTTGGTGTAGGCAAACCTATTGCACATCCTTTATCAACTGGGGTTAGTAATAATTTTAATATACTACTGTTTGTTTACTGTACTAGCACTCTAGCCTGCAATTTGACAAGTCAGAAGGTCATGACTATCATTAAATCTCTATTTAATATGGATATATGTGCTTATATAAATTTATTGATTTTAGGGAATTAATTACTAGACACCTGTTTTCCTATGTGTGGGATTAGTGTTCTTATTTGAATGCCTCTCCTATCCTGTATTTAATCTTATTCATGCCAGCACTGATTCAAGGTGAGTAGATGCTTATTTTATAAATGTGTAGTTAATTCTCCATATTGAATTAGTTTATATAGTTATATAAATAGTCTGTATCTTCATTAAACATTTAACATATTTATGGTAGTTCTAGATTATAATGATTATAACTAATTTTCTAAAATTATTAATTACATGACTGAATGCCTAATACACATTTACACTGATTTTTTAAATATGTCTTACTATCGAAATAAGTTATCTACTGAAAAGGTGGGATAAATAAGATTTGCTACATCAAATAATTTTAAACATATTAATGTGTAAATAGATATATTTAATTCACTATATTTTCAATTGCAATCATTTGTACACAGTATTCGGGCCATAATACCCTATTATTTATTAAATGGACATAGAGTTTAATCTTATATGGGAAAATGATGGGATAATTGACTAAAGGATAAATTACTAGAAAAGAAATAAAATGAATATAAAGAAGGGGCTAGAAAGGCTAATATTAGAATTAAACAAGGGGATGTAAATATGTAAGAAAAATAGAAGGAGAAATGGAGGAAGGAGAAATGGTGAGAAGGAGGTAAGGAGAGAAAAAGACTTTCAAAATATAAGGTTAAGAGAATCAGATAATGAAAGATAAAGAACATTAAAATGGAAATCAGGACATGGTAAGAGTAAAGACATGAAAGGTAAAATGAAGTAAATGCTAATAAGCAGAAGCAGATACTATTACATTGATATGTTAAAACTAAATTGGGAGGGTAGTTTGACTGGTTTATCCATTAAACTAGGAATAATATATTCCAGGTTAGGATTTATTATTTTAGTTTCAATGATAATTTTAAGATGTAATTTTTGGGATACACCCATAATGAGTTTATTATATTTTATAGTATCAATTACAAATGGTGGTTTATACATAGAAGAAGCCAATATTCACTGTCTTAACTTACAATTAATAATTATAAATAGTAAGAGAAAGCTATATGCTGAACCTAAATATAGATGTTATCTCTACAATGTTTATCACTTAATATAAATGGTTTGAACAATAACTTAAAGAGGGTGGTCTTATTAAATTTCTAAAATTACATAATGCTCAGGTTGTTGTTTTTTTTATTGTGGTTTTTTTTACAAGGAACTCATCTTGTTGAAGAGGACATTAAAAAAACTTAATACAAAAGAGTATACAATTTTAATTTCTTTGAAATTTAAAAATAAAAGAAGTGTTGAATGCTATGTATTATAACTGTTAAAATGAATAATAGAATTTATACATTGGTAAGTTCATACTGGATTCCAGGAACTGGATCTAAAATGGCAAACAAATGTTTAGAAACTATAGTAACATACATGAAAGGAAACTACATCCGAAATGGAGTTTAGTTGCATCCCATCTTAAAAGGATAGCACTTCTAATAGTAAATTCAGAGTAATATTTTAAAGCTTTACCTAGATTTGTTGATTCCATGCACCTTAAAGAAATAAATTGTTTTAGACAAACTAACTTTTTAAACTTTAGTCATTATCCATACAGATTTGGTACCCAATCTACAATAGATAAAGCCTTTACTTCAAATAACTTTGTCTGTATTAGATAATAGATTATCATCACATCCTGTTCTTTATCAGGCCATAATGTGATTACTTTTATACTCTCATTTAAACCTAGAATCTTAAATCAGTATAATAGATTTCCAGCATAATTAATAAATATTTTAAACAGTATTTTTAAATGGGTTAAAATGTTATTGATATAAATAATAATGGAGAAGTCACTAATATATTATGGGATTCTCTCAAATATTTTTTTAATATATTTTTATTGCATTTTTTTCTTTTTATTTTAATACAAGGAAAGAATATCACAGAAAAATATAAGAACAGATACTAGGAACATCAAGTTGCAGTAATCCTAATAAAGTATATATAACATGAACCATCAGTGTTAAACTAACAATATGCAAAATTAACTAACAATCAAGGTGTTCATATTGAGCTATAATACAGAAAACTACATAGAGATAATATACACCATATTGAAATCTGACATTAAAAAACTTGCATCAAGACATTCTAGCCTACCTAAGTTAATGTTATATCTTGTACTAACTATGTACACTATATAAATTGATGTCACCTTAAATGTTCATCTTGTATGTATTACCATGACCTGCTCATTGTTGTTGTGGGTAAACATTTTACAATACTAAATATCTTTAGTTTCTCTTATTTACACAGAATAATACTGTTGTTGTAGCCCCTTGTTCATAAATCAGTTTTGACCTAAGATTTCTATAAGCATTCTCCAATGTTTCTGATAGTAGGATAGTTTTTATTTTGGCTTCTTGTAATTAGTTTACTGGCTAATAAGTACTTTATAGCCATTCCTTTAAAATTTTCCCATGTGATTTTACTTCTATCTAACCAGTTTTGGGCTATGTATGATTTCATTATTGCACACAGTGTGACTATGATGTGTTTATTTTCATAGAAAAAATTGGTGGGGAATACATGTAAAATTGCCATTTCCCGTGACAGGGTAGATTTAGTGTATCCCTTTTTATTCTAACTTGGCCCTTAACGAACACCAAAATCTGTAAACATTCTTGCAGCTCCAAAAAATATGTAGAGTGTCAGCAATGCTGTTTTGTCATATGGTGCAATAAGGAGAGTGTGACGGATTAATTTTACTTAGAAAAAGTGGTGTGTGATAAGCATTGTTATTAATTATAATTTGTGTATAAATAAGTTTTTTGAGGGGGGTTAGCTTCAAAGTAACTCAATTGCAGCAGATTTTTGTTTAAGAGTGATTGTACTATTTTTCCCTTCCCAAAATTTTGAATATATAAGTGCATCTTGATATTTAATTTTTGCTATTAATTTATAGGTATTTGATAACATTTTAGATCTCAAAAGTAACAGGCTAATAATTTGTTGATATAGCTGCATGTCTTTGTTATCTGTTTTAACATTCATAGTAAAATCTGTAAACATTCTTGCAGCTCCAAAAAATATGTAGAGTGTCAGCAATGCTGTTTTGTCATATGGTGCAATAAGGAGAGTGTGACGGATTAATTTTACTTAGAAAAAATGGTGTGTGATAAGCATTGTTATTAATTATAATTTGTGTATAAATAAGTTTTTTGAGGGGGGTTAGTTTCAAAGTAACTCAATTGCAGCAGATTTTTGTTTAAGAGTGATTGTACTATTTTTCCCTTCCCAAAATTTTGAATATATAAGTGCATCTTGATATTTAATTTTTGCTATTAATTTATAGGTATTTGATAACATTTTAGATCTCAAAAGTAACAGGCTAATAATTTGTTGATATAGCTGCATGTCTTTGTTATCTGTTTTAACATTCATAGTAATTGTGTTAATCAGGTATGTTAATTGGTTGATTATGGTGTCATAACTTTTATTTACTTCAAATATTTGCCTAATGTTTTCAATTGAAAGGCTTTTTACCTGATAGAGATCCCATATGGTGATGTTTTTGATTTTGGGGTACTGAGTCAGGTTTATCATAGTATTATTTAGTTTAATATTAGGATTAAGGTGTATTGGCTGTCCCAGTACCAAAGTATCTTTAAGATTTAGGGCAGATACCAGCTTTTGAAATATTAGTATGTTTCTTATGATTATGGGGTGGACCTTGAAATACTTTAAAGTCTTAGAATTCAAAAAGGGTACTGCTTTAGGATTTAAATTACATGAGATTATATGATTACAATATATTTTAATCCATAGTGGATGCCATGCTTTGTTGAATGGTTCAAAATTTGCTGTTTGTATAATTTAAATAGCATTTATAATGTTATAGTATGTTTGGAATTCAGGTAGACCTAGCCCCCCTTTTTGTTTGGGTAACATTAATCTAGAATATTTTATTCTTGTATTTTTTGGATGCCAAATAAATTTACCTGGTAGTGTTTCAAGTCTGGAGAAGAAGTTTTTGGGTATATTTTGATTAACAGCACTAAAATGAAACAATCTTGGAAGAATATTCATTTTAATTATAGCCATCTTAGATAGTGGAGATAGATTGAGATTTAGCCATCTCTTAGTGTCCTCAGTGATAGTAGTCCAGGTTTTGAGCAAATTGTTTCTAGTCATATCAGATTGGGGGAGAGTGAACATGACACCCCGATATTTAAGATTATAATTGACTTTTATTTCAGTTTAGGGAAAATAGAATTCTTTATGTCCTAGAGTATTTAGAGGGAATAGGACTGATTTTTTGGGGGTTAATGGCATAAGTGGATATTTTTGAGATTTTTTCAATTGAGTTTAATATATTATTCAAATCTATATTTGGGAATTCAAAATAGGTGTTTAAATCATCAGCAAAAGCTGTATACTTTATTGGGATTTTTGAAATATTTATAAGATTGTGTTAAGTTATTTGTAATATTTTAAGAAGTAGAGGTTCTATGTATATATTGAACAGGTATGGTGATAGTGGGTATCCTTGCCTTGTACTGTTCACAATTTATATAGGTTTTGATTGCTTTTTATTTATAAATAGTGTTGTCATGGCATTACTGTATAAAGCCCTAACCATGTTTATATAACCGTCATGGATGCTATATTTCTTAAGTATCTTTAATAAAAAATCAAACTTTACCCTGTCAAAAGCTTTGGTTACATCTACTGAGAGTGCAAAGCTAGGACATTTATCATTCACTTTTAAACTAATGATTGAATCAGAGGTGAGTGTATTGCCATATATCTGTCTGTTGTTCATAAAATCTAGTTGTTCAGAAGATATGATGAGAGGTAAGATTTTTTTTTTTATTCTACTGGCTAGGACTGTAGTAAGAATTCTGATATCAATATTTATGAGTGCTATTGTCCTGTAATTATTTGGATTTGTTGCTTCTGACTTGGGTTTTGGTATGAATATCATTTCTGAGTTATTGATATACAAGTCTTTGGTACAATACTTTATTATGTGTTCGTATACTTTCAGTAATATTGGAGCTAGATGTTTTTTGAAAGTCTTGTAAAATTCTACCACATAACCATCTGGCCCTGGTGATTTGCCTGTTTTTAACCTATTTACAGCAGCCATAATTTCCTCTACATTTAAGGGAGCTTTGAGGTTATTTATTTCTGCTTCATTCAGCACTGGAAATTGTAACTCTTCAGTAAATTGATGAAATAATGATTCATTAAACTGGGCATGAGGGCCATATAGGTTTTGGTAAATCTCTTCATCCATATATAGAGATTTGTTATTATAGTTTAATTGCTTTATTTTGGTAGGTTTTTTTTTATTGCTATATATATATATATATATATATATATATATATATATATATATATATAAATAAGTTAGCAAACCGAGCAAAGAGAATTAATAAACTTGATCATATACAGGAAATCCTTCTACAAAAAGGTAATAGACAAAGGGAAATTTCAGGCATACTTAGTTGCAAAAATTATTATAAAAATATCAATTCTGCAGACAATGATACTCAAAACACTGATCAATAAATTAGTACAACTAGGTACTTTGATCAAAAAATAAAATCCTTACTTCAAGGTTTTCTTTTGCAACAGAACAAACCTAGAATTTGTTTAGATAATCATAAAATGTTTGCCAGATGCTTAATCATATTCAATGTCAGCAGTTATTAGAATACTTGTATTATGGCAAACCTCATCATATTCAGATGAATGGAAGTTAATACATGAGAATATTATTTTATTCTATTGTAAACATATTTCTCCAACATGTAATCATATCTTAAATAATTTCATTTGGTTTCTAAAGAATTATTTTGATAACTTTTTTTGATAAAATTACAAATTCTGACATTACTAAAAGTATTTTAAACATGTTTAAAAAGTTTATTTATGCCAACCTTAATCTTAAGGATTAGTTATTCATTATTTTCCAGTAATGCTTACCAATACATATATTGAAACATAACAGTAGTAAAATGCTGGTTCTAAAGGAAAATAATTTAATTTAATTTTTTAAACCAGTTTCGGAACTAAGATATACTCCACATAATTTTAAAGGGGAAATATAACCTTGATATAGAAAACTGAATTTATATACAATTCTTTAGGCAGTCCTTTATTTTTAAAAAGGACCTCTGTAACAAAAATGACCTAACCTTATTGAATTTGTCACTAACATTTAATTTCAACATTAATGTTACCAGAGCATTTTTATCTAAAATATATAAAAGTATTAACTGTCATAGTAATAATATAAATAATATGGTATTCCCTGAAGGTAATAAAAGATTAGTTTTGATGTCAATTGCAAAACATCCTCTTTCCTATATTGGAATTTTTTGCATGGAAAATACTACATACATCCTTTATAACCCCTTATAAAATTGGACTTGTGTATAAGAAATCAAATATTAGATGCTGAAGATGCAATACATCAAAGAAAGCAGACTGGTTTCATATGCTTGTGGACTGCACTATAATTGCTCCTTTTTGGAAATAAATCAATGATTTTATGCAAGCATTATGGTCTGATAACTTTTCTTTACCAAATTCATTAATTGTATTTAATGCTTCAATTCCTGATTATATACCAAGATCACAAATTCCTTTGATGTGGCCTGTTTTGGTTTTAGCTAGAAATATTATAGCAAAAACAAGAAGAAAAAGACCTCACCTTTGTTTCCTGAATTTACAAATATAGCAAAAATGGCTTCTAAAAGAGATATTTCTACAATCAAGATGAGAACCAGCAATGTTACTTCTTTATTAAGCAATTTATTAGATAAATATTAATTTATTGATGTAAGATATATTATCATTTTATGACTTGTTATGGACTCTGTAAACAGGTTGATGTTAATTGTTTACTGTATTTAGTTTCATTTTATTTAAAATTATTAAAAAAATAAAAAAATATATATACTTTCAATAAACTTTCACAGCTGAATTGCAACACCAACATACCATATTAACTTTTTTTATATTTTCCAAATCTTATGGGGCATGAGGACTTATTTGTACAAGAACCTTAACATGAATACTCTCCAAAATAATGACAAAGTAGGCTTTCTAGCAACCACAAAATTAATGCCTTATTTGAGTCAGAGAGTTAGGGTATTCCATTTGGTTAATATAAGCCAATAAGGAAAAGGAAAGTACAGTTGTGTAAGTAAGCTTACCATAACAACAGATGTTCAAATGATCACTTCTGCAATATCCCTGAGAGGACAATGCCAGGAAAAGAAAAAAAAAACATCCACACCCTGCCATAAAAATGACAGAAAAATAAGGGGGGATGAAAGGAGATAGTAGTTACTACAGGAGTGATCATTTGAACATCTGCTGTTATGGTAAGTTTACTTACACAACTGTACTATGTTCTTCCTGCTCATCACTGTTGCAGTAGTCTTGGCTATATGGGTAGATTACCAAATCTTAAAAAAAACTGTGAGGTTGAAATTCCAAGACTCCCTGGAGAATGGTCCTAGCAAAGCCTGTCTAAGACCTGGAGAAGGAATCTAGCTTATAGTGCATTGTAATGCACAGAAGACCAAGTTTCTGAAACACTTTTAGAGTCCAACCCTTTCCAAAAAGCCAAAGATGAAGCAAAGGCTCTGGTAAAATGTGCTCTGACCCTACCTGGAATAGTTCTGTTATGCTGAAAATAACAAAGGGAATAGCACAAGGAAACCATTTGGAAGTTCTTAAATATTTTGTTCTGTCAAAAAAGCTTACCTCTGTCATGACAATTTTGATAACATCTGTAGCACAGGGTTCAATAAATAGATTTCTATTCATGGGAAAATTCAAAATTTAATTTTTGACATTTTCTGAGAATGCAATGATATAAACCTTTCTGAAACAGCACCAATGGCAGCAAAACTGAAAGTACTATATACAGAGTCATAAACAGATTTCAAACAATGAAAATCCAAGCAGCAAAGGTATGGCTCCAGTGTAAACAGTCACTAATTCCAGAAGGTATGTAGTTCCAAAGAAGATAGTCTTTGAGCTCAGCTTTAATGACACTAGCGCTTTCACATACAGCTTCATGATGAGGGAAGAGTACAGGGAAGTAATAACTTCTTTTTTTCTGGAGGCAATGTCCTTACTTATGAGATGAGCAATACAGAATGACATTCTTACTACTGTAGAAACATGATAGTCAAAGGTAAGTTTGCTGTCAACCTGTGTGCCCAGGTCTCTCACCACTGAGTGCGTACTTAAGGTGTTGCTATTGATGTGATAGTTAGCAGGAACATCGCTTTTAATGAAAGGAATGATAATGCAATTTTTTGCATTGAGTTTAAGGCTATGACTTTGGCACCAATCATTTGTTTGTGTAAAATCCTCTTGTAGGATGTTGATATCATTTGGAGATTCAATGACCGCTCCCAGTTTGCAGTCAACAGCAAACTTTGTCAGCCACAGACCTTTAGTTTTTGCTTGTACTTCGGCAAAATAGATTCCAAACAGTAGAGGTCCCAGGACTGATCTCAGTGGAACACCATTGCTGTTGGATGTGGATTCCCCTATTTTGACAATATGAGTGCTATCAGTGAGTCAGTTAGTGACCCATCTAACGATATAAGGGTTGACGCCTAGTTGGGTGATTTTGTCAATGATGCCTGAGTGGGAAATAGTGTCAAATGCCTTGAATAAGTCCAGTTAGGCTGTATGTATAGATTTACCCTTGTCCAGGGCCTTGGTGACTGTCTCAAAGAAGTCCACCAGGTTTAACAGTCAATGATCTCCCTCTGACAAATCCAAACAGAGTAGGGTCAAGTGTTTGGAGATTACCTATGTCTTTGTTGATAAGGCCCATGATGTTTCACTCCATGGCCTTGCAGATAAGGCTAGTCAGGCTAATAGGTCTATAGTTCCTGGGGTCAGTGGAAGCACCACCTTTGTGCAAAGGAATAGTGGTGGCTGTTTTCCATTCAGCTGGTACAAAGCCGGTAATTAGACTATGACTGAAAAGAGAATCCAGTGGTCTTGATAATTCATGCTGGAGCCCATGTAGGACACAGCCTAGGATGTTATCAGGTCTCATAAATGTTGTGTTTTTGGCCTTAGAGAGGGCATTTGTGACCAACTCTTTAGAGATACAAGGTAGGAGGACAGGTCATAGGGATATCATGGGGTACATGTGCCGGGGACAAGGGAGTGAAGTTTTCACAGAATCTGTTGGCCAATAGGTTAGCTATGTCCACAGGCTCAGTATATGTGTCATTATTAACTACCAGTTCTGCACATATCTGGGCCTTTACTTTTAGGTTACAGATGTAACTATAGAATGCCTTGTGGTTGTCCTTTGTTGAGGAAGCTAATTTGGACTCATAGTTCACAAGAAGTCTTATTTTCTTCAGCAGGGAGTGTTTCCAGTTTAGGAGGGTTCACACCCTTTTACTTGTAGACAGCAATTTCTTCATCTTATTGTAAAGCCTGTTAATGGCACTTGTCCATCAGGCAGGTTTGCTCTTCCTTGAGGATCTCGTTTTGGTCCTATCAGGTATGGCCGAGTCAATGCAGTTATACAGGTGTTTGTATAAAGCTTTGATGAAGAGCTCAGCACAGCTGCCAGTTTCGTCTGAGTGAGGAGGTGCAGTGAAGCTATTTGTACCATCCTGTAACAGGTTATAATCTGCTTTGGGGAAGTTTTTTAGTTTAGTTGCTGCTGGGGTGGGGTTAGGTGTAATAGTTACTTCAAATGAGATCAATTTGTGGTCAGATCTCACCAGGGAGTGCTATAGTGGTCCTCCAAATTGATGAGCAACAGATCCAGGATGTTGGCACCCCTTGTGGGGGTATCAACCAGTTGTTCCAGGGCATTGGAGTTAACAATGTTGAGGAACCTTTGGGCAAATGAGTTTGAGCACTAATAATTTACCCAGTCAGTGGATGGGTAGTTAAAGTCATCCACATCTATGGTGTTTGGATGTATCTTGAGAGACTCAAGTAGATCCAAATAGGCAGAGTGGGTGTCCTGATTCATGGAGAGGGTCCTGTAGCTGGCAATGCCTTAAGTACATGTCCTACTAAGAGTTAATTGCACCTGAAGTGCCTCCAGAGAGTCATACTGTTTAACCAATCTGGAGGTGTATTTATCTTTATTTATACACTGCCTCCATTAGTTTTCACACCTTCAGTTTGAGGTCTGAACATGTGGAAGGAGGTGTAACCCGGTATGGCTGAGGTGCTCTCGACAGTCTTGAACCATGTCTCCAAGGTGAGGAGAGCTTCCAGTAAGTGCAGCTTCATGTTGAGACTCCTAGTGTTTAGTAACATAACCCTGATGTTGCTTTTAGACAGAGTTTTTACGTTGGGAATTTTGTTCTTGAGACACTGCCTCAAAAGGCACTATGGGGATGGCAAGAGCCTTAGCCAGTAGCCAAAATCCCAGGAGTGACAGATGAAGACCATTTCTGGCAAAGCATCAAGGTATGTTGATCATGTCGCCCCAGGCTGACAGATAGTGGGTCCCCTTAGACTGACACCAAAAGCTAAGCCAATTATTGAAGTCAATCATTTTCTGTTTGTATTGAGGCATCATCCTAGGTAAAGGTAAAATGCTGCTTAAGGCTAGGGACATAACTGCATGAGACACATAGTCTGAGAGCTCAGTCATGTCTCTCTTCATATAGTCCAGAGGGGTACATCTCAAGTCGTTCACAACAGCATGGATTTATGACAAAGTCATAACAGTACCTGTTGTTGAGAGACTTCAGTGCATGTGTGATATGGCATATCCTGGCACCTGACAGACAGCTGACCATGACCTTTTCCTTATCCAGCCTGGTGATAAGGACATCAGTGTGTCTCACGATGAAATCACCTATGACTAATATGTTTGATTTTGTGTTTTGTATTAAGTGTTTGACCTTTGAGACACTGGTGCTTGAGCTATTATGTGTAATGTGTTCTGCATAGGAAGTATTATGTGTAGCATGCTTGTGTTTGTGTTTGGGAGGTCTCTGGTGTTTATATATGTTTCTGGTGAGGACCTCCGCATATGCAGGTATTTGTGATATGCGTTTGGGTGGAGTAGGAGGTGAGGTGTGCATGCTGGCAACCTGCTCATTGTCATATGTATTGACTGATATATGAGACAGAATGGATTCAATGTTCTTAATATAGTTGCATCTCTCACACGTTGTGTTTGTGTTTACTAGGAGTAGAGGGTTGTTGGTGAACATGAGACAGTTGCTATACTGCCTCAGGATGCCTATGTTGACCAAGCTGACTGGAGAAACTGTGGGAAATTGTCTGTGCATAGTTATAGGTAAATATATATGATCAGGAAAAGAGGTCGCACTTAGGAGTGGCTAGAGGGTGAGAGGTGTGTTGGTACCTCTGAGGCTTAGCTTAGTGTTCCACCTGACAGTACAGCAGAGCCATGAGAAACCTCTGGAGGACTGCAAGCAAAGTGCTAAGGGAAAATTTAACAAACAAAGTGCTTGCTTCTGTAACCACCAACGGTAACCACCAGAACGTGGCGATGCACAATGAAGTGGTATACGCAAACAAGTGCAAACGCGGGGCTTAAATAAAACAAGAAAATACCCTTTTTAACTCAAACTAGCTAACAAGAATGCTCTCTCTGAGCTCTAGTCCAATCACCCTCAATTAGATGAGACCCAGACAGTACTTTCCTCACACAAGGGTGCACAAGAGCTTTCACCAACAAAGGTGGCTTGAAGTTAATGCTCGGACATTATAAACCAGCCCCAAAAATAGCAAACTTGGAACTGGTCAGTGCTACAGTTGCACTAGTACTGTGTACAGTAAAATGTGACCAAAAATAGTTCAGACAATTCAAACAGACAGTGGAATGCAAATCCAAATTAAAAGTGCAGTATTAGAGCAAAAACGGGCATTTAGAGTTAGTTGGAAGCAACTGGTGCCACAGATATTTCAGTATTTCAGTGAAAATCTGGTTTTAATGCTCAAGTGATACCAGTCTAGATTCAGTGAGTTTGACTCTAGCCTCTGCTATGAAATGCAGAAGTACTAGAAATTAAAAGTGCATAAAGTAATAGTCACAACAGCAGAGGGCAGTTTAAATAATGCAGCAATTCACCAGCATATAAGGATGTAGACGACATTCTCCCACCACAAGAGTCTAAACCACAAATCTTCCTGATGTAAAACAACTGGTTTTGGAGCACAAAATTTAGCCTCTGCTATAAAATGCAGAAGTACTAGAAATTAAAAGTGCATAAAATCATAGTCACAGCACTAGAAGGCAGTATAAATAATGCAGCAATTCATCAGCAATTCCTAGCATAGAGGGGTGTAGGCCACACTCTCCTGCCACAAGAGTCTAGACCACAAACCTTCCTGATGTAAGATAACTGGTTTTGGGGCACAAGTGCTTAAGCCAGAACCAAGACACTTTAGAATGACTAAGACACTTCTGAATAACAGACACAATAGGCCTACAACCAGCAATTTCCAAACAGAAGGGTGTAGGCTACCCTCTCATGCCACAAGAGTTTAGACCACAAATCCTCCTAATGTAAATTAAGTGGTTTGGAACACAAGTGCTTAAACCAGAATAAATACACTTAGAATAACAGGCACAATAAGCCTTCACCAGAAACTCCCAGCTTAGAAGGGTGTAGGCTATACCCTCCTGCCACAAGAGTCCAGACCACAACCCTCCCAATGTAAAGTAACTGGTTTGGAGCCCAGGTGCTTAAAACAGAACTAAGACACTTTCAAAATAACAGACCCAAAGAGCCTTCAACCAGCAATTTCCAGCTTAGAAGGGTGTATGTTATACTTTCCTGGCACAACAGCCCAGACCACAACCCTTCCGATTTAAAGTAACTGGTTTGGAGCCCAGATGCTTAAAACAGAACTAAGACACTTTCAGAATAACAGACATAATGACCCTTCAGCTACCAATTCCCAGCTTAGAAGGGTGTAGGCTATAGTCTCCCACCACAAGAGTCTAGACCACAAATCCTCCTAAGATAAAATAACTGGTTTGGAACCCAAGTGCTTAAAACGGAACAAAGACACTTAGAACAACAAGCACAATAGGCCATCACCCAGCAATTCCCAGCTCGGAAGGAGAGAGGCTACTCTCTCCTCCCACAAGAGTGCAGACCACAAACCTTCTTAATGTAAAATAACTGGCCTGAAGCCCAAGTCCTTTAAACAAAACTAAGACATGTAGAGTTACAATTACAATTTAATCAGGCTACTAGCAAGCAATAATAAATGCAGCAGAATAAATGCAAATGAACACTATAAGAAACAAGCAGTAAAAGCAAAATAAAGTAATAAAGTAGGAGGAGACACAAAAACAGTAAAAGCAGCTGAATAAAGTGTTTTTCTTTTTTTTTTAATTAAGTGGGAAGGGAGGAAACGGAAGGCAATTCAAGATTACGAAACTAAGGGGGAGGGCCTTCCCAAATGATCTCACTGTACACAATAGAATGAGCTGATGCTATGCGACCGGGAGGAGTGTCTAATATCAAAATTTATAGAATAGGAGGGCAACTCCAAAGCCACCAAGTATTAAGAAAATGACAACAATTGGGTGGGATGGTGGAAGGAAAAATGAAGACTGAAACAGAACACAAGTAAAGAAACCTTGTTCACAAAACACAAAAAAACACAGCTATTGCTATAACCTAAGAGCACAGGATTGTTAAATATCACTGAAGGAGTTTGAGCAATATATGCTTTGTATACTTATGTCAGTATTTACCAGAAACTACCATACAATAGTGTCAAGAGTCTGCACAAGACCCTGAGCCAAACCCAATAAATTACTTCTGCCCAGAGTAACAGACAAAAGAGAAGATAAAATTTTGTTTTCTGTCTCTTCTTAATACAAAAATATGGAAAAACAAATTCAGTATTGCCAGCAACAACTTCATCAGGGGTGGGCACAACTTTCTGGCTAAGCAGTGGCACATTCCCTACCCTTCTCCCATGACCTACAAGAGTGGACCTGAACACCTGCAGAGGACATGGCTAACCCCAGGTCCATGAGGACCACACCAGAGAGATGCAAAGAAAAAGATGAGTGTTCTGAAGAACCAGCTTTTGCCACAGTAGAGTCATCCACCTGCAGTAGAGGCAAATTACCATCTTGATGTAGTAGCAAAGGCTGTTTAACAATCTTTTTCTTTTGTGGCTGGAAGAAGGTCCAGCTGAAGAACTTTTTTTCAATAATAAAGACAAAAATGGTGCTGGTTTCTTGGGGAAGCTCAGCAGCAATAATTAGTAAAACAGGAAAGTAGCAAAAAAGTACCCTTTTCACAAAAAAAACACAGTAAAAAGCACTTTAAACAATTTCCCTACCCACAAAAAAGTAAAACCAACACATTTTCAACACAGAAAAAGTAGTTCTGAACAACATTTGTTTTACTACAAAAGTAAAAAAGTGCACTCTTGTTTAAAAGTGCATAAAAGTCAAGAGGTAGTCAAAGGAAAATACTTTTTTCTTGCTTAAAAGTACTTGTTTTTCAGAAAAAAGATAACTTTAGTAAAATGGAAGGTTTTCCCTTAAGGGGAATTTGAACCTTGAAAACCCACAGCAGAGTGCTCTTCTCAGCAGCAGGAAATCTCTGAAGGGCTTGATGCTCAAACCTGACTTTTTATTCAGCTCAGCTTGAGCTGAGTAAAAGTTTGAGAGATGTTCTGTGAAAGGTGTCTTAAAGCTTTGGAAGCTGACCATCTGTGATATCCCATACAGGATATAACCTATATAGCTAAGGCTTCCTCTGCAGTGATCAATATGAAGAGCATCAATGGATAATCCCATTCATATGTAGATGAGAAACAGCAGATTTGTATGAGCACCATTCAAAACAATAGACTTAAAATAAGTCAATAATTTAGGATACTCTTGTAATTTTATACCTGTGAAATGCAAAAGTTTCAAAATCAACAATTGCCAAATAGATTGTATTAATATCCAAACACAGGTTTATAGGTAAATATTAGACTTGCTACCCTGTGGACCATTTTAAACCTATCCAATTTCTCCTTACACTAATTTTGCATTGATGAGAAAGTTCTTAGCTCTGTAAAACATCCCTAATTTTTCATGATTTTGTTTCTTATGCAATTTTGTATATGCAGGTCAAATTTAAGATTAGCATCTACTACCATCCATAATAATTTGCTATGAGAAGTGACTTCAGTGGTTGTAATATTAAGAGAGAGCGCTTTAAATATTGAATTTGCATGAGAGAGAGGGATATGGGGAAAAAAGTAGTAATTTAGTTAAGGTTGAGCTTCAGTTGTGTGTTACAAAGCCATGTTTTTGTAGCTATTAAAGCTTCCTGAATAATTTTTTGGAGGTATGGCATGTTGTCAGATATACAAATGAGTGTGGAGTCATCTGTATACTGTATTAGGAAGGCCTGTTGTGTGAATGCCTGGAGGGAGTGGACCAAGGATAGAACCTTGTAAGTACACCAGTGGTAACTGGGAGGTATGGAGAGAATGTGAGTGCCATTTTCCTAACTGATTGGAGGTAGAATAAAGGAGTGTAGCAGTCTCACACCGCTAGGCCAGATAATAACAGACAGTAATCAATTTATAAGCAGTACAAAGCAATTAGCAAGGAAGCATAAAGTAGAGCACATTTTCTTTAATTTTCTGAATCCAGAAACTAGCAGCTAGGGAGACTAAGTAACTGGCATATATAGTGTAGTCTATTAGTCAAGAGCATATAGATATTGTTTATACAGGACCATTCAATTTTAGCTTAAATTGACCTCTGTTTTGTCAACAGGATTTGGTTGACAGAACAGATGGTAGGTAGTTGTGCAAGACTGGGGAATCCCTTGGGTTGGGGAATATGCCCTTTCTTCAGGGGTTTATGTACTCTCAGTGTAAGAATAAATAATAAATAAATCCCAGGGGTGTGAGGACACACCTGCCAACATGAGAAGTACATGAATTTTGCCTCCCTTGCAAACACACTGTGTTGTTTTCATATTCTGAAGTTTAACCTCAGAGCATGCTCAGAAGCACATCAACATTTGTCAGTGTAAATGCTACTATACACACACACGCGTGTGTGTGTGTGTGTGTGTGTGTGTGTGTGTGTGTGTGTGTGTGTGTGTGTGTGTGTGTGTGTGTGCACCTCCTTCTACTCAGCAGATAAATAAGGATTTGCACAGTGAAATATTATTTTAAACACACAGGCCAAAGAATAAGCTTTTATGCTGGGAAGGCAATACCACCTTTGGCCTAGAATCTAATGTGATACTAAAGGGGAATCCTAAATGTACTATGATATGAAAGAAAATAAATTAATATTTTGTTTAACTAATTAAAGTTTGCTTTACTTCACATCAGAAAAGAGGTTTATAT
This sequence comes from Protopterus annectens, assembly GCF_019279795.1. Classification (NCBI taxonomy): domain Eukaryota; kingdom Metazoa; phylum Chordata; order Ceratodontiformes; family Protopteridae; genus Protopterus; species Protopterus annectens. The sequence goes on from NC_056746.1 coordinate 809,917,854, forward strand.
TATATATTTTATTTTGGGTGAATGTTCCATTTTAATTACAATTAGTCTTGGGATCAACAGTTCAGAGTAATGGTGAGTGTGGAAGAGAGGTGAAGAAGAGAGTACAGGCAGGATGGAGTGGGTGGAGAAGAGTGTCAGGAGTGATTTGTGACAGACAAGTACCAGTAAGAGTGAAAGGGAAGGTCTACAAGAGACCAACTATGTTATATGGGTTGGAGACAGTGGCACTGACAAAAAGGCAGGAGTCAGAGCTGGAAGTAGCAAAGTTAAAGATGTTAAGATTTGCACCGGGTGTGACGAGGGTGGACAGGATTGGGAATAAGTATATTAGAGGGGCAGCCCAGGTTGGAAGGTTCGGAGACAAAGCCAGAGAGGCACGATTATTTTGGTTTGGACATGTGCTGAAGAGGGATGCTGAGTATATTGGGAAAAATATGCTAAGGATGAAGCTACCAGGTAACAGGAAAAGAGGAAGGCCTAAGATAAGGTTTATGGATGTAGTGAGAGAGGACATGCAGGTGGTTGGTGTGACAGAGCAAGATGCAGAGGACAGGAAGAAATGGAAACAGGTGATATGCTGTGGTGACTCCTAACAGGAACAGCCGAAAGAAGATGATGAGACTTCTAGCATTGAGTAGCATTACCTTCAGATTTTGCATGCTTGTACTTGTTGGGGTGGTTTTGTCCTTTGTACTTTGCCTAAAAAGGCACTATAGGGATGGCAAGAGCCTTAGCCAGTAACCTGAATCCCAGGGGCGACAGGTGCAGACCATCTCTGGCAAAGCATCATGGTCTGTTGATCATGTCATCCCAGGCAGACAGATACTGGATCCCCTTTGAATGATACCAGAAGCTTAGCCAATAGTTGAAGTTACATATCTGTTGTGAAGATTGAGTGAAGACAGGTGAAGGTTGCCAGCCTAGCCAGATAGAATTTTGGAGATAATTCTGTCATCTGTAAATATTAATGTAAACCACAGGCTTGTGTCTTAAATGGTAAAAATAGTGTTACATGTGGAACTGAAGAAAATGTAACAACAGTGCACTCTTTTGACCAAGTACAGTATTTTGTGACCCTTTGATGTTAACACTTGGAGCCAGTAAGTCTAGAGTGAGGCATCCTGCCTATTGTTTTAAGGCTAGAGTTAATGGTCAGAATTTGCATGCATAAATATCCTTTATTGCTCTGGTTTCTGCCCAGAAGTGAAGAATGTAAATGCAGTTTCTGTTAGCCTGGGAACCCAGGGGAGTGTGAAGAATGATTTAATGTGAACTAGGAATGTGATTTTAAAAAGAGAGAGAATCAGAGAGCATTAAGCATTTTTGTCTTGACCATCCAACTCATCAGCACTGTCTTGCTCTAAATGTAAGTTTATCTTAGACTTGTGTTTTCTCTTAGTCTAATCTTTCTAGTTTATAGCTATTTCTAAGTGTTTTTCGGTGATGTCAGAACTGTACTACTGAATTATTTTGGGTGGCGCAGTGGTGCTGCGGTTAATGCTGTCGCCTTACAGCAGGAGGTTCTCCAGTTCGATTCTCGGCCAGGGTGCCTTCTGTGTCGAGTTTGGATGTTCTCCTTGCATTCGCGTGGGTTTCCTCTGGGTACTCTGGTTTCCTCCCACATTCTAAAGACATGCATCTGGAGCATTTCTCCCTGGGCCTGCGCTGAAAACAGGATCTGTGGAACCTAGTCGGACTTTCCCGGTCAACAAATGTTAAATAAATTTAAGTATTTATCTGTGATCTCTGAACTCTTGACTAGCACTGTGTAGTAAAAAATATTGTCTTGTGGTTTGAAATATTTTTAAACCCTTTCAACTGTGGCTGTTTTTGTAGAGATAATTTAAGCTCTTTAGAATACTTGCATCCCTTTGGTAAAATTGTACAAAGCCTCTCCAATAGGTTTAGCCCTGGGCTATACTACCAATTGGATAATAATATTGTACAGTAATAAATGGACACCCTTTTAAGGGCCTTTGAGTAGCTGATAAATATTAGTGGGTGGTAGCAGCTGGTACTACCGTATAGTCTGGGAAAAGGGGGCACAGCTGTTATTCCCCAGCATTCCCCAGGAGTGACTGTGTGGTTGTATAAACTTTTCTCAAAGTGTGTGCGTGTGCGTGTGTGTGTGCATGTGTGTGTGTGTGTGTGTGTGTGTGTGTGTGTGTGTGTGTGTGTGTGTGTGTGTGTGTGTGTGTGTGTGTGTGTGTGTGTGTGTGTGTGTGTGTGTGTATATGTCAGCTACTTGGGCAGGGACACGAAGCACTGGTTGGACAGAGAGGTTGCTGGAGGTTTTAGCTTGCCCACTAGGCTGAGATCTGGACCCTATAGCTGTGTCAGTGGGGAGTTGTATTGGGGACCTGGAGAGCAAGGGAGTGACCAGCCCTGGACTGAGTGTGATCTCTGTGTGCTCTTAAGAGAAATTGCACTTTACTGTGTGTATTTGTTATTCTTTCCTCCTATATGAGATGCCCCTCACTGGTGTTAGTGGTGAGGATTGAGGCTTCTTGATTGCTGGGCCAGGGCACAGGCATCACGTCTGTAATTACCTGAATCTTTTGCAAGGCCATTCTTATGGAGGGGCATCATGACCACAGTGCACCACTCAAGGATAAAACCAATAGCTAAACTTAGGTTAAAAAAGTTTAAGGAATCAAGGGCATATTTAATATTATTACTTAAGCAACCAGGATATATTATAAGGTCCCAAATAGGAAACATTTGGTCTTGATTAACACTTCCATAGGTTCATAGATGAATACTAGGCTAACTGCCTGAAGGACCATTTTAAGACTAGCCAATAGCATACGTTTAGAATCAAACTCTGTACATTTTGCCTACGAGGCAAACAATTTAGCCATTATGCCAAATCACCTCTTTTAGTACATAATCTTATGGATAATTGGAGAGAAGTAAGGGATTTAGTTATCTCTGGGCTTTGCATAGGCATCCTGGGACTGAAGTTGGCTCTAAATTTGTTTGCAAGAATGTTGTTAATGTCTGTTGGATCAGAATAGTAGATGTCATTTTGAATAAATTCAGAGAAATGCAGTGTTTTGTTTCTTGTTTTCTAACATAGCTAAAAAGGATTTGTAATTGTCTTTACTTTCAGAGACCAGCCTAAATTCATGGTTTTCTTTAGTGGTCTTACTAGTGGTTTTACTTATTTATTTATTTTATAATACTTTTAATATTTTCCTTGAAAAGAGTGGTTTTGGATCTGCTATATAATTTTAGGGGATTCTTTCTTTTGTTGTAGAGTTTTTTTATGGTATTGGATTGTAAGGGTGTTTTATATTTCAATTTCCCATGACACTTGGTTCTTCTAGGAACTGCTACTTCTATCCATTTTTATAAATGGGTGTAGCATTCTTAATGAAACCTTACAGTAGTATCATGGTCAGGGGTGGTGTAGTATGTGATGATATGGGCAAGTGCCAGGATGGCCAGCTGGAGTTTTGTAAAGAAATATGTTTTTTGAATATCCAGCTGATTTATACAAGATGCTTGTGTTATAAATGTATTAGAACTGTATGTCATTTGTATACCAAACTGCTTTCTACAGATACCTGTACTGAAAATGTATTTGTAGGTTTGCTTGTGTTAAAATGTATCAACAGTGCACCCTACTGTAATGAAAAGAAATATACATGTATTATTGCAGCTGAATTTATTTATTTATTTAACATTTGTTGACCGGGAATGTCCGACTAGGTACCACAGTGCCTGTTTTCAGCGGAGGCCCGGGGAGAAATGCTCCAGATGCATGTTTTTGGAATGTGGGAGGAAACCGGAGTACCCGGAGGAAACCCACGCGAACACAGGGAGAACATGCAAATGTATATGTTTTAAAACAGGACACTGGGACAGCAAAGGTTAACTTTAAGAAAAATAAGGGAAATGTAAATAAACTGTTAAACCATTAAAAAGCACCCCACAGTGCTAAACATGACCAGAGACACTGGGTCTGGAAAAGAGGCTTTGTCCATCAGCTCAGTGAAAAGAGGGGAGGCCCCAGGCACTGCCATAAATATTTGGATGTGTTGTTGTGCTAAATTCCTGCCTCAGCTTCAAAGGGAATACTGTAAGAACCTAGATTCAGGTGACCAGATGAGGTAATTCTGCCAGCCCTCTTGGAAATTACATTTTAGATATTAAAAAGTGAAATCTCAGAGTACTGAGTATTCTCTTTGGGAAGCCTGACTAGAAAAACACCTCTAAACCCTAACTAAAATTGCCTTCCTTTTTGATGGTCAACCCTATTTCCAGATATCTGGTGTGACCATGGGTATGCCCATGGCCAACACATATAGCTAATATCACATTAAATGAATGGGAAAATGAATTTGTATACAGTGATAAGAATGAGTATAGAGATAGCATCTTGTTTTATCAGCATTTTGTAGACAATTGTTTTTTGATTTGGAAAGGTAATGAAGAGACTTTGAAAAAGTTTGTTGAGTATATAAACACTACCACATCCTTCTTAAAGTTTACAATGAATTATTCTAGAGAGAAATTATCCTATCTTGATGTACAACTGATCAATGACTCTGGAATAATAAAAACGTGTGCATAATAAGGAAATTCAAGCAAACAAATATACACATGCTAATAGCATGCATGCTAAGCATGTATTTCATGGGATAGTAAAGGCACTATTTTTACGAATAAGTAGATTAAACACAGAAAATGATAAATGTGTAGAACAAATGAAACAGCTTATGGATGATTTTATGAATAGAGGGTATAAAAAGGAAATGGTATTTGGAATAATGATGGAAATTTTTAATAATAGAATGATAGTTGCTCCGCCATACTTTAGTGATATAGTGACAGAAAGTTCACCTGTAAGGCACACCACAAATATGCACCCTAAAGTACTTTATATAACAACATTTAATAGAATGATTGTGGACACAGAATATTATTAGAAGTAACTGGTGGATATTAACTTCTATGCCAGAATTATTAAATATTTTGGGAGACGAGCCATATTTTACTTATAGGAATAGTATGAATTTAAGAAGGTAACTATGTTATAAAGACTTTAAGGTTAATACTGCAACAACTCCTAGTAAAAGATAAGGTACTGTACCCTGTTACAATTGTAGCTGTTGCAGTAGTATTTGTAACTTGTCAGCATTTGAAAACCCAATAACTAAATATAAGTTTAGTGTAAGGCATCAAGCAATGTGTAATACATCTTTAGTGGTATACCTGGGTACATTATGGGTGTCCATAGCCTCACCTCAGGCTTCGTGCCCACTGAGTGGTGCACAGCTACAGTTATCCCACTCCACAAGGGGGGAATCCAACTTGGATCCCGGGAACTACCATCCCATCAGTCTGACAAGCCTGATCTGAAGGGCATGGAATGCATTATCATGGAACTTATAAACAAAGACATTGGCAACCTTCAAACACTGGACCCCACCAAGTTTGGGTTTGTGAAGGGCTGATCTTGTCCTCTCAACCTGATTGACTTCTTCAAATCAGTCTCCAGAGCTGTGGACAAGGGTAAGGTGGTCCACACAGCCTATCTGGACCTCGCCAAGGCCTTTAATACCATCCCTCACTCTGGAATCATAGATAAACTTACTAAGCTGGGCATAAATCCCTACATCACTCGATGGGTTGCCAACTGGCTTACTGACAGAACCCAGACTGTAAAAGTAGCCAACTCCAAATCCAGACAAGTGACAAGTGGAGTACCTCAGGGTTCAGTATTGGGACCACTCTTGTTTGGCATCTACTTCTCTGAAGTACAGGCCAACACTAAGGGACTCTGGCTAACAAAGTTCGTAGATAACTGCAAACTGGGAGCCATTATTGAATCCCCAAATTATGTGGATATTCTACAAAAGGACCTTACAGAAACAGATGCCTGGTGCCAGAGCCATGGACTCAAGCTTAATGCCAAGAAATGCATAGTTATGTACCCATGAATTACCACATAGGTGGCAGTACACTAAACATTGAAAGTGTGATGAGAAACTTAGGGACACAGGTGGACAGTGGTCTCACTTTCGATAACCACATCGCCACAACAGTTAGGAAATCCTTCTATGTGGCACACCTCATCATTAAGGGCTTTTCATCCAGAAAAAAGGAGGTCATTGTCCCACTGTATTCATCCCTCATTAGCCCCGTTATAGAGTATAATGCTCCGTTTGGTGTGTACCTCACAAGACATCTGCAACAGCTGGAAAGGCCACAGAAATACCTCACTAAAAGAATCACAGGCCTAAAGCAGATGCTATATGCCGACCATCTAACAAATCTCCAGCTATACTCATGTGGCATATTGTCTACTCAGAGGCGATCTCTGCTTAACATACAAGACCATGTCAAACCCTGAGCTGTTGGACATGCTCCTCTTAAAGAAATCCCAATCCCTCAGAGCCACATGCTCCAGGAATATAAACCTTGTCATCACAATGAACAAAACATGCTGGAGGGATAGGTTCCTGACCCAGAGACTCCCCATACTCTGGAAAAGACTTCCCATACATGTCAAGTAGAGCGCCTCTTTGGCCCTCTTCAAAAGGAACCTTGATGACTGGATGGGAGATAGGAAATTCACACCGGGGGATCATGTCAGTCGCCCTGCTAGACAGGGGTCCAGAGAAGTAAATATTGTGGGAAGAAATATCCAGAAAATTGTTATGGCTAGGCTTGTATAGGCCCTAGGGCTAATAGCCTAGTACTAACCAATGAACATGTGTGAGATGCGCATGTTTCTATGTAGGAAAGTGTTCAAGATGATTGAAAGATCGAATAATAGAGCACAAGTCAGATATAAGGAAGAATGTACTAACAAATGCTCTGGCTAGACATATAAATGAATACGGCAACGCACATGCCTTTAAATTCAAGGTCCTGGAAGTTATTCAAAGGAATATAAGAGGAAGAGATATAAATAATAAATAGACATTTTGAGTATGGGTGGATTACTATATTAGATGCTGACAAGTTTCCCGGTTTAAATAATATGATAACTATAAAGCCATATTTAGTGGAGAAGCAAATGCATATAAATGACATGGGAATATGTATTTTTTAAAATATTTGCATATTTCTTTTATTGTAAGTAATGCAATGTTTTATTTGATTAATGGTTGTTAATTGAATTTGATATTTTATTGGCTGGCTGTGTCATGTGCTACTATGCAATGAAGGGTATAAAATGTACAGTACTTTTAAATGAATTGTAATGATAACTGAGGAAGGGTGTTTCCCGAAAGCTGTTATCTTGTATAATAAATTAAGCATTTCTACTGTTGTGGACATATTATTATTCTAGAAAAACCCTCACCCACAGCATCTTGCCTTGCAGTAGTAAGCAACTTAATTAGGGAACACTAAAATTCTCTTAGATTCAGTTAGAAATAGTGAAGCTTAGCTCAGAGAGTGTTTTTCTTTATTTGTATGAGTCTGTCCATCAAGGTTAATTTCAATATTTTCCGTGAATTGAACTCTGTGGTTTATTGTGAATATATATTCAGTATTTTCATGCTGCTTCATTATTTATTATTAAATATATTTAAACTTTTATTGTGGCTCATCCTTGTAGAAAGTATCTAACCTTTGAGAGTACTTATGTTTATTTGGTGACACTGTGTGGGCCACTCCAGAAGCCCTAGCCATCTTGGTGAACTACTACCATTTGTATTAGTATTAATATGACACAGTATAATTGGACACCCTTTGTTAAGGGCCTTGGAGTAACTGACTGGGGAGTGTCTGGAGGTGGTGATAACTACCTTATAGTCTGAATGCAGAAAAAAGACTGGCAAAACACCGCTGTGTAAAATAACAAAGATTTAATAGAGATAAATCCAACAGTGTAAGCGCTTTCGGGTTCAGCAACCCTTCATCAGACAATTAAAACACTCCAATGCTTTCTTTTTAAAAACAGTTGCAGCCAATAAAATCTTAATAAACAACCCGCCTTTTTTGTAAAGCTGGCTTTAAAGGTATATTCTCATTTAAACCCGGAAACCTAAGTGAAGTAAGTGTAACAATCCATTTGGACTCTAAAGTCTCTGTGAGTAGATTGATGTCACCTCCTCTCAAGCCCAACCTTACATTGGTAATGGCCTTAAACAAAAAAGTATGTGTAGGATACTTCTCCACATGCCTATATAATGCATTTTGCTCTACCTTGTTTCTGATACAAGACAAATGCTGTAGTATTCTAACCTTCAGCATTTTGGTAGTCATGCCTACATAGTAGGCTGGGCATTCCTCACATACAGCTAAATAGACAACATGCGTGGTCCTACAGGTGGCCCTAGCTTGAAAATGATATGCACGTCCAGTGGATGGATGCACAAAGGTGGGATCCTTGTGTATGTTCTTGCAGGCCTTGCAGAAACCACATGGTAGGGTTCCTGCTTTAGTTATTAGGGGTTTGCTAACACGTGTAACCCTCTCTCCACATAGCAAGTCCTTCAGATTGGTGTTATGTCTATATCCAAAGAAAGGGGTTGAGAGGAGGTGACATCAATCTACTCACAGAGACTTTAGAGTCCAAATGGATTGTTACACTTACTTCACATAGGTTTCCGGGTTTAAATGAGAATATACCTTTAAAGCCAGCTTTACAAAAAAGGCGGGTTGTTTATTAAGATTTTATTGGCTGCAACTGTTTTTAAAAAGAAAGCATTGGAGTGTTTTAATTGTCTGATGAAGGGTTGCTGAACCCGAAAGCGCTTACACTGTTGGATTTATCTCTATTAAATCGTTGTTATTTTACACAGCGGTGTTTTGCCAGTCTTTTTTCTGCATTTTGTCTTTTCTTTTTGGACTGGTGAACTTTGGCTGCAGCACGGAACATTGTGTCTTTTTCGGTTGCTATATTGTAGTGTGTTCCATTGTGCGTAGCAAGCTATGGAGAATGTTGAACAAGGAGGGTCCATATTGGAACAAGCATTGGCTGAACATATACTTCCGACTATGAAGAATCCATTGTTGGACTTAGGCTTTCAGGTTCATAGGAATGAGCCTGGGGATGTTTGTGCACCTGTTGTTACAGACAAGAGGTTTGATGATTTGCTGAGGGACCTTAATTTTAAGGCTGTGAGATTGCAGAGATTGAAATGGCAAAGTTTTCATTTTGAGGCTTGCCAACACTATGGCATTATACCATGAGGCATGCGCATTTTGTGCATACCGACACAGGGGGATCGTTACCCTGAGTTACTTGCACAGTGGCAGGCAATTAATATTGAAACAAGTTTCAAATATATGGACTTGTTAAACAATTTCTTTGCTCCAGAATTGTCTGAGTTACAGAAGGAGGTTGATATATTGTATGCCAAGCTCAAGGCTGACTTTAAAGGAGTGGTGTTTACTACTAAATTAAATGATTTACAACGATCTTTATTTGACAGCAATGAGAAACTACGGAGTCAGAAGGCCAACAAGTTGAAACGAGATTCCGAAGACTTTTCTGCAGGCAATATCTTTGTCTGGCCGAGACACCATGGGGCTTTGTCCAACGCTCCAGGGAACCAATTGTGTGACACGTCAGCACGTCAGCCCAGTGAGAATCGGTTGCGAGGAGGCGAAAGGAGAGAGAAAGGCATTGCAGACAAAGCGGGTGATCTCCCGCAAGATACCAATTTGTCATCTGTGGTTCCTTCGGAAGTAGGGCAACCCACTCTCAACATTGTGAACAATTCACCCTTGCAATTGGTTGATTCTAGGGATCATATGCTGGGGAAGCCTTCTACGGTATGCTCTGAAGTATTGGCTGATACGACAGCCATGACAGCTGAGGATGTCTCGCTGCGAGTGGTTGATGGTAGCCTGAGGGGTCCTCAGGGGAGAATGTACTAGGGGCATGGCCGAAGACAACACAGGGCTGCCAGCGTTTTTTCGAAAGACTTCCAGCTCCCGTAAAGAAACGTGGGGCATGGAAGAGATCCTTGAGCGAGGGGAGAGACCCCAACAAGAAGAGGAGGATCCAGGAGTGACTAATAGTTATTTTTCTGGTGTGGTTCATAATTTATCCTCTTATGTAGTGAATGAGGATGAGTTGAGTGTTCTCAACAAAGGTTTGACCTTTGTGCCCGGGAGGGCTAGTTCTTTTAATGATGTTGTTTTGGACATTATGATGTTTTGCAGGAATTTGGCTTTAAAATGCATTTTTAATGGTAATTCAAATGATGATAATGTTAACATGCATATGGGAACAACCCTAAGACAGCCTAGCACTTATATACCACCATTTAGTCCTGCTATGACGCTGTTCATTAATAGTTGTGAAAGAGATTTGACATGTTATTTTAATAACAATGCACAGAGTAAGTTTTTTAATCTTACCAAACAGCAGTAGGCAGCCTTACAGGGGCTATCCAATAACAATGACATTGTTATCAAGATGGCTGACAAAGGAGGGGCAGTGGTTATTTTGGATAGTGTGTACTATCACTCCAAAGTCAATGATTTGTTGGCAGACCATAACACATACATCCCTATTAATCCCACTACCATTCATAGGATGGTTGAAGAAGTGCATACTGCCTTGAGGAAACTGAATTTTGAAATGCAGATAGATGATGACTTATTAAAGTTTTTGTTGATTAATAAACCCACTACTCCTATTTTTAAAGCTCTACCAAAGATACATACATCTTTGGTTGACCCACCCCTTAGACCTATAGTATCAGGTCGGGGGTGGGTCACTGAGAATATTTCCATATGGTTGGAGCATACCTTAAGACCATATGTTGATAGAATACATAGTATTCTGAAGGATACGAAAGGTTTTCTACATATGGTAAGGGCTTTTGAATTGAAGGGTATACATGCTAACACTGTAATGGTCACTATGGACGTACAGAGTCTTTTCACTGTGATAGGTAACTCCTATGGAATCAAAGCAGTAGAACAGGTCTTACAAAATATGGGTGAGGATCATCATAGGACCTCTTTGATCAGTACCCTCCTGTCCTTGGTATTGGAAAATAATGTTTTTATTGGTGGACAACAGGCTTATAGGCAGGCACAGGGGGTAGCCATGGGCACCCCCTGTGCCAATACCTATGCTAATTTGGTCCGATATCACTGGGAAAGTGAAGCTATTTTTAACAATGAGTTTTGAGCCAAGCATATAGGAGCTTATGCACGTTTCGTGGATGATGTTTTTATGTTTTGGCAGGGTAGTGTAGATTTGCTACATGATTTTGTTGATTATTTACACTCCACCACTTCATTTTTTAGGTTCACCTTGGCACACTCTGTAGAACAGATAGACTTTTTAGACACTAGGGTCAGACATGACCAGAAAGGTTATTCCTCTAGTTTATATAGAAAAGAATGTTGGACCAACCATTTGCTGTCATTTGACAGCATGCATCCACGGCCCATGTTTTCCAACATAGTACAGGGTCAATTGTGTAGGACATCCAGACTGTGCCTAGAAGATGAACAATTTCTTACAGAAGTGGAGAATCTAGAAAATAATTTCATCACCAGGGGCTATGATGATCACATGGTGAAGACCAAGATCCATCATAGTGTATTGGGAAGGGCTCATAGGTTCAACCCATGGTTGAGACAAGATAAGGAGCAAGGGTCTCTTTTGAGTATGCGTTCTAAACCAAATAGGGTAAGAATGTATTTTACTTATAGCAGCAACATCACAGATATCCAAGCGATTATTAGTAATAATTGGAACATCTTAAGGAGTGATGCTAAGTTGACTGATTTAGTTGGACCAACCCCTTTCTTTGGATACAGATGTAACACCAATCTGAAGGACTTGCTATGTGGAGAGAGGGTTACACGTGTTAGTAAACCCCTAATAACTAAAGCAGGAACCCTACCATGTAGTTTCTGCAAGGCCTGCAAGAACATACACAAGGATCCCACCTTTGTGCATCCATCCACTGGACGTGCATATCATTTTCAAGCTAGGGCCACCTGTAGGACCACGCATGTTGTCTATTTAGCTGTATGTGAGGAATGCCCAGCCTACTATGTAGGCATGACCACCAAAATGCTGAAGGTTAGAATACTACAGCATTTGTCTTGTATCAGAAACAAGGTAGAGCAAAATGCATTATATAGGCATGTGGAGAAGTATCCTACACATACTTTTTTGTTTAAGGCCATTACCAATGTAAGGTTGGGCTTGAGAGGAGGTGACATCAATCTACTCACAGAGACTTTAGAGTCCAAATGGATTGTTACACTTACTTCACATAGGTTTCTGGGTTTAAATGAGAATATACCTTTAAAGCCAGCTTTACAAAAAAGGCGGGTTGTTTATTAAGATTTTATTGGCTGCAACTGTTTTTAAAAAGAAAGCATTGGAGTGTTTTAATTGTCTGATGAAGGGTTGCTGAACCCGAAAGCGCTTACACTGTTGGATTTATCTCTATTAAATCTTTGTTATTTTACACAGCGGTGTTTTGCCAGTCTTTTTTCTGCATTTTGTCTTTTCTTTTTGGACTGGTGAACTTTGGCTGCAGCACGGAACATTGTGTCTTTTTCGGTTACCTTATAGTCTGGGCAGAAGGGAGAACTGCTAGTAAACCTGTGCCAGCCTTTCACAGGTGTGTGTGTGTGTGTGTGTGTGTGTGTGTGTGTGTGTGTGTGTGTGTGTGTGTGTGTGTGTGTGTGTGTGTGTGTGTGCAAATCAAATCTCTCAGAGTATGTGTGTCAGCTACATGGGTCAGGGCCATGAAGCACTGGGTTTACCAAGAGGGTACTAGAGGACTTGGCTTGGACACTCGGCTGAGAACCTACCCTACAGCTGTACCAGTAGGGAGTCTTTTTGGGGACTTGAAGGGAGATAGATATAGGGACATCCAGACCCCAGGCTGTGTGTGTTTCCTGTGTGCTCCTAAGGGAAGTTGTACTTGGTGCGGAGAGGTCTGCATCTGGAAATACTGAGTGTATCCATTTTTATTCCAAGTGTACGTCCCTCTCCAGTGACAGTGGTGAGGATTTATGGTCCTTAATTATTGGCCCAGCATGGGGATGAAACAATTGGTGGCTATCACATATTGGTAATAGTGGTGGGTGTCATGAAAAGAGATACTGCCAGCCCAGCTATCTGGAATTTTGTAAATAATTATATATCATTTGTGAATATTAACATGATTCATATAAGATGCTTATGTTACAAATGTATTAGAACTGTATGTTATATATATATCAAACTAGGTTTGTACAGGCATGTGTGTTGAAAAGATATTTTATAAAGAGCATGTGCTTAAAATGTAAATACAATATTCCCTACTGGAATAGAAAAGAAATGTACATGCACTATTGTAATTGTTTAAATGTATATTTTAACAATGGAAACTGGAATACAGGAGGTTAATGTCAGAAAAACAGCTGAAATTAAATTACTTTATGGCAACAAGGATACACAATGTCTAAAACTAGGGCACTTGAATATTGTCTTGGAAGTGATTTATTGTTTTATTACTTCCACCATTTGCCAAATATCTGAGGAAAAGCCCTTGTCTATGTATTCTCACAGGTGGTTGCTAAATGCTACCAGCTGCATCAATGGTTGTTTTGAGCCTGGGAACTAGGTGTCAGATGACAAGCAATGATGTCATTCTGCAAGTTATCGCAGCAGTAATATTTGAGATATTAATTTGAGAACTCTCTGAGAGAGAGAGAGAGAGGGAGAGAGAGAGACTCAGCATTCTGTATTCTGTCTTGGACCTGACAAGATCCATTCACTACACCTCTGCCTGGCTCAGAGAAAGTAAGTCTAAGGAACAATATAATTCTCTTAGATACAGTCAGGAATATAGCAACACTTAGTTTAGATATTTTCTTTTGTTATTTGAGACTGTCCTGCAATGTTTTTTTTTAAATATTTCCTGTGCTTTTTGAACTCTGATGTCACTGTAATTATATACTGAGTATTTTCTTGTTCTTTTATTATTTATTATTAAATATATTTAACCCTTTCATTATGCCTGATCTTTGTAGAGCTATTTACATTCTGAGTGTACTTGCATATTTATGTGATGACACTGTGGGCCACTCCTAACAGCCTTGCTCTTGGTCAAATTACCATTTATATTAATAGTGACATTACACAGTAAGACTGGACACCCTTTGTTAAGGGCCTTAAAGTAGCTGATAAGGGGTTCTGGTGACAATGGTAACTACCTTATAGATTGGGCAAAAGGGGACATAGCTAGTAAACCTGTGACAGCCTTTCCCAGGTGTGTGTGTGTGTGTGTGTGTGTGTGTGTGTGTGTGTGTGTGTGTGTGTGTGTGTGTGTGTGTGTGTGTGTGCAAATAAAACCTCAAAAAGTGTGAGTATCAGCTACTTGGGCAGGGACTCGAATCACTGGTTTGACAGAGAGGGTGCTGGAGTTTTTGGCTTGGTCACTCAGCTGAGGTCTCAACTCTATAACTGTGCAAGTGGGTAGTCTTAATGGGGAGGGTGAAACCAGCCCCAGACTGACTGTGGTCTCTGTGTGCTCTTAGGGGAAACTGGACTTGATACAGAGAGCTGCATCTGGAAATGCTGTGTGTGTAATTTTTTATCCTCCCAAATGTACTTCCTCTACTGGTGCCACTGGTGAGGACTGAGGCTCCTTGATTACGGATCCAGTGGTGGGATGTCACTGTGGGCATCACATATTGGTTGGCAGTGGAGGGATTTGTGACACTGCCAATCCAGCCATCTGGAATTGGGTAAATAATATGTCATTTGTGAATATCAACATGATTCATATGCATGTCTTACAAATGTAAGAATACTATATGTTATGTGTGTATAATAAACTACTGGTGCAGAAGTGTGTGTTGAACAGGGTTTATACAGTACTGAGCTTCAAGGATGTGTCCACAGTGTAGCCTACTAGAAAAGAACAGAAATGTATGTAAACTGTATACCTCTGCAAATGTATGTTTTAATAATAGAAGCTGTAACAAACAGAGTTAACTTGCAAAACTTCAAGAAAATAAGTTGAAATTAAGTGCTTAACAGTGTGCTATAAAAGTTACTTTGAATGCAGCAAGCAGACACAATGTCTAAAGCTAGAAGTTTTTTCTATTGTCTGAAAAGAAAAGTAATTACTACATTTAAAATGTAAAGTGTTTGATTGCTTTATGACTTCCTAGCAGCTATACATCTGAGAGATATGTGTTGTTAACACAGATATGTTAATATCTGTTTAGCCTGGGAACTGAAGTCAGGTGACAAAGAGTGATGTCATCCAAGCTAACCCTGCAGTAATGTTTATTATTAATTTAAGAACTCACAGAGAGAGACTATGCATTTTGTATCTTGTCTTGGACCTAGAAACATCCACTCAGCACTTCTGCCTGTGTGTTGTCTGTAAGTAAGATGTAGGGCATACCATCTCTCTTAGATATAGATAGGAATATAGTAAAGATTAGTTTAGATGTTTTTGTATTTGTTTGAGACTGTCCTGCAGTGTTGTTTTAAAATATTTCCTGTGATTCTGAGCTCTGAAGTAACTGTGTTTGTTTTCTGAGTATTGTCTTGTTCTTTTATTATTTATTATTAAATATATTTAAACCTATCTTTGTGGCTGATATTTGTGAGGCATATTTAAGCTCTTAGAGTACTTGCATATAATTTTGGTGACACTGTACAGGTCACTCCTAAATAGCCTTGCAAGTCTTGGTCACAACTACCATTTGGATAATAGTAACATTACACAGTAGGATTGGTAACTCTTTGTTAAGGGCCTTATAGTAGCTGATAAACAGTGGTTGGTGGCAGCTTATCCTACGTTATAGTCTGGACAGAAGGGGCATTAATAGGAAAACCTGTGCCAGCCTTTACCAGGTGTGTGTGTGTGTGTGTGTGTGTGTGTGTGATTGTATATCAATCAAATCTCAACATGTGCATGTGTCAGCTACTTGGGCAGGGACATGAAGCACCGGTTGGACAGAGAGGGTGCTGGAGGTTTTGACTTGACCACTCAGCTGAGATCTCAATCCTATAGCTGTGCCAGTGGGGAGTCTTATTGGGGATTTGGAGAGAGCGGGAGAAACCAGCCCCAAACTGATTGTGATCTCTGTATGCTCTTAAGGGAAATTGCACTTTACTGTGTGTGCACTTGCCATCCCCCCATTGTGTACATCTCTCACTGTTGCAGTGGTGAGGACTGAGGCTCCTTGATCACTGGGTTAGTGCAGGGGCATCACAGGATCATCACATGGTCACACATTGGTGAGCAGTGGTGTGGATATTGAATTCCTGTAGCATGTAAGCAGTTGTCACTAAAAAAGGTATTTGTACTCACAAGCAGTCACATGGTAGACATTCAGAGTTTCATATCACAATAGTTTTATTTATTCAATTTTTGTTAGCTTAGTTATTCAGGGAGAGCAGGCAAGGAAATCAGCAGAGGATTACAGCAAGCTGACAAGTAACAAGTTGGCTGAGATGTGCCAAGCCAAAGGACTGGTGCATGCCAACCTGACTAAAGTGGAAATTATTGCAGCCTTAATTACAGCTGCATCACATGCCTGCAACCAGGAAGGCAACCAGATGGGTATTGGGGATGTACAACTTTCAGAAATAGGACAGTTCAACTTTTCCTCAGAGGACTTAAAAATCCAACTATAGTTAAAGAGACTTAAACTGGAGTCCAAATGTTTAGAATTTGAATCAGTAGAGAGACTGCAGTGTTTGGAGGTCAGAGTAGAATCAGCAAAGAGACTGCAGCATTTGGAAGCCTAAGAAAAATGAGAGGCAGAGCCAACACGAAAAGGAAATGATGACTCTTCACCAGGGTCATGGAGTTAATGGAGAAGGGAGTAATCATACCCCAGAAGCAATAAAGGTCAGCAAACTTCTTCCTCAGTACCAAGAAGCTGATAATTTTCATAATTGTATTCATATATCTGAAAGAGTATGCAAACAATTTAATGTTGATCTTGGGCTCTGAGTACAGTTCCTCATTCCGTTACTCCATGGTAAAGCTGTAATTGTTGTATCTAAATCGTCTGATACTGATTGTTTAGATTATGATCAAGTTAAGCACTGTTTTATTATAATGCTTTAAGTTAACATCTGAATCTTACAGAAAACGTTTCATGAGCATAGACAGAAGGCAGTGAAAGTGTATGTGATTATATTGCTGTGTTAAGCACTTATTTCATAGGTGGGTGAGTGGGTGTCAGGTCACCACTTTTCAAGGGCTGGCAGATCTTTTGGTGAGGGAACAAGCATTTAGCCCTTGTTCTGAGGACATAGGAATCTGATTGGCAGACAGGGAATGCAACTCTGCAAATGAATTGGGAAAAAAAGGAGATCTGCACCTAGCAAGTAGGGCATCACTGCCCAGGAAACGGATACCCAGTGCTGCACATGGATATAAGGGAACACATGGTGGGCAGCCTAAACCACCCCAACAGAGTCTGCTAATAACAGGGGAAGCTACTAGTTCAGGTACATGGCCAGGATCAAGGGTTAAATGTTTTAAAAGTAACCAGTGAGGCCATGTTGCATGCAGATCTCCACAGAGGGAAGGTGGAGGAACAAAAGGTGGGGGAGCCAGTAAATAGGAATAAGAGAATGCCAGTGGTAAGTTGTCTGGAAATAATAGGGGTACTAAAAGTACCAGCAGAGTTTATATCTGATCTTGGTGAATGGAAAGCAGTTCACTGCCAAGAGAGACATAGCCTCTGATATAAGCAGTGTGAAGCCTGCAGTGGTTAAAGAGGAGCAGTATTTGCTTGGACAGTCTACTCCAGGCAGAGCTTCAGGAGGGATCCCATTCCAAATGCCTTTGGCCAGGGTTCACCTTGACTGGGGTGGAAAAGGAAACAAGCAAGCAGGTGTGTTCGAGGATATCGCTGTAGATGTCTTGATAGGGAATGATTCTGATAATGCAGTACCTTGTGTGCATGCAGTAACAGGGAGGTGAGTAGTAGTACCCTGGTTGACAGTGAGGGACCTCTGTCAGAGGATACCAGACTTCCTGTGGAAGGGAAGATGGAAGTGTTACAAAGAGAGAGTTGAGACAGGCTCAGCTCTCAGACCCTACATTACAAGGCTTGAGGGAGGTAGCTAGGGAGGTACCTGATTCTCAAGGAAAAGGGGATTCTGTATACTGGAATAAAGGGTTACTGTGCATAGACTGGACCCCTGAGTGAGGGCTAGAAGGTGAGGTAATACAGCAGTTGGTAGTGCCAGACCTATCATCTGGCACTTCTAGCCATAGCCCATGACATTTAGGTCATATGGGCATAAAGCGTACCAACAGACATATTATGCAGAACTTTTATTGGACTGGGATTGCCAGGGATGTAACAGGGTACTGCAGGACCTGTGAGTAGTGCAAAAAGTAGGCAAGGCGAGAGACAAGGTCAAAGCTCCTTTGACGCCTTTGATACAGGAGACATTTCAAAGGGTAGCTATGGATATTGTGGGCCCTCTAAGTACCACAAGTTCCACAGGGAAGAAGTATATCCTAGTGGTAGTAGACTATGCTACTAGATACCTTGAGGCATTGGCTCTGTCCTCCATTGATGGAGAGAGGGTGGCAAATGCTTTGATAGAGATTTTCAGCAGGGTAGGCTTCCCAAGAGAAATGCTGACTGACAGAGGTGCTATATTCATGTCAAACCTGCTGACTTGTCTGTGGGAGTGCCATGGGGTCAAGCATATAAAAACAACCCCCTACCACCCCCAGACTAATGGTCTTGTGGAGAGGTTAAACTCTATGCTAAAGACCATGCTGGGCATTTGCAGACCAGTTTAAGAGAGAGTGGGACAAATATTTCCTCCATCTGCTGCTTACATACAGGGAGGTGCCTCAGGAATCCACAATTATTTCACCCTTTGAGTTGCTGTATGGGCATAGGGTGAGGGAGCCTTTAGATTTGATATGTGTGGGAAGGTGAGTGTGAATCCCAAGAGAGTCTGTTGTGGCATATATCCTAAACCTCAGAACAAGTCTTAGGGAGCTCATGGGCTTGGTCCAGGAGAACCTGGCAGGAACCCAACAGCAGAAAAAGGTCTGGTATGACAGGAATGCTCAAGCCAGAGAGTATGCTGTGTCATGACAGAAATGCTCAAACCAGAGAGTATGCTGTGTCACAGCAGGTGATGGTTCTCATTCCTGACAGACACAACAAGCTGCAGGCAACTTGGGAGGGACTCTTCAAAGTGGTAAGGAAGGTCAGTGATGTTAACTACATGATAGAACTGTTAGGCAGGAGGCAGGGGCACACATTGAACCATGTTAACATGATGAAGCCTTACCGTGATAGGGAGGCCTTTATGCTGAGTATTAGAAGAGGATGGCAGGAGGAATCTGAGGGGGATCTGCTGACTGATCTCCTCAGTGAGCCTCAGACTGATACCTCAGTGGAAGGGGTATCACTGTCCCAGAGACTAACCTCTACCCAGGTTTGAGAAATCTGAGCAGTGTTACAGGAGTCTGGGGACATGTTCACTGAAACCAGTAGCACCCACCTTGTGCAGCACCATGTGCATTCAGGGCCCCAAAGACCTATAAAGCAGGCCCTTTACAGGGTGCCTGAGTGAGTCAGACAAATGATGAGACAGGAAATATAGGAGATGTTGGAACTGGAATAATCCAGGAGTCCAGCAGTCCCTGGGCCTCCCCAGTGGTGCTGATACCAAAGAAGGATGGCAGCACCAGGTTCTGTGTGGAGTACACGTAACTAAGCAGTCACACAGAGTCAGATGATTACCCTATGCCTAGGACAGAAGAAGCCCTAGAGCAGCTGGGTGGGGCTAAGTTTATGACCACTATTAATCTCACTAAGGGCTACTAGTAAGTGCCCTTGACTACCAACACTAGTGAGAGGGAATCAAGAGGGTGGCCAGAGGGAGATGAACACCCAGTGGTATATCTCAGCCATAGACTCCAACCCAGGGAGGAATTTTATGCAGCTGTAGAAAAGGATACAGCCGTAATATGGGCACTAGATAAACTTCAGCCTTATTTGTATGGAAAGAAACTCACTGTAGTTACAGATCACAATCCCTTAACAAGGCTACATAGAGCCAGTCAGCAAAATGCCAAGTTATTAAGGTGGAGCTTAGGATTATAAGCATATGACATGTAAGTACAACACCATAGTGGGGTCAGCAATGCCAAGGCAGATGGGCTCTCAAGACAGGGAATGGGCTAACACATTCACAGGTTATTTCTCTCAAGCCATGTTTCTCAAGGGTCACTTGAAAAACTAGCTTGAGTCTTTGAGGGGGGGAGAGATGTGATGATATGGGCAAGTGCCACCATAGCAAGCTGACGTTTTGTAAAGAATATGTCCTTTGAATATCCAGCTGATTTATACAAGATGCTTGTGTTACAAATGTATTAAAACTGTATGCTATTTTTATATCAAACTGATTTTTACAGATACTTGTGCTAAAATGTATTTGTGAGGTTTGCTTGTGTTAGAATGTATCAGCAGTGCACCCTGCTGAAATGAAAAGAAATGTACATGTATTACTGAAACTGAATTAAAAGTATATGTTTTAAAAGAGTACACTGGGACAGCAAAGCTTAACTTTAAGAAAAATAAGGGAAATGTAAATAAGCTGTTAAACCATTAAAAGGCACCCTGCAGTGCTGAATAGGACCAGAGATGCTGGGTCTAAGAAAGAGCCTTTGTCCATTAGCTCAGTGAAGAGACAGAAGGCCCCAGACATGGCCATAAACATTTGGATTTGTATTGTGGCCATCTGTGCTAAATTCCTGTCTCAGCTTCCAAGTGGAATACTGTGAGAACCTAGAGTAAGGTGACCAGATGAGGTCATTCTGCCAGCTCACTTGGAAATTATATTTTAGATATTAAAAACAGAAATCTCAGAGTATTAAGTATTCTGTTTGGGAAGCCTGACTAGAAAGACCCTCACCTATAGCATCTTGCCTTGCAGGAGTAAGTAACTTAACTAGGGAACAGTAAAATTCTCTTAGATTCAGTCATGAATATAGTGAAGCTTAGTTCAGAGAGTGTGTCTCTTTATTTGTATGAGTCTGTCCATCAACATTAATTATATTATATAATGTATTATATTATATTCTCCTGTTTATTGTAACAAATATGTACAGTTTTCCAAAATGTTGCATTTATTTTATACTCTACCTCCCTGATGCTCTACTAAACCTGCTTTTGAGTTCATATAGATAAACAGACGACTTTAAGTACTGACCTGGACTAGCTGGTTGATTGTTTTTCTCATCTCACAGCTTTCTCCAGTTCCTGGTTCAACCCGCTTGGTTCGCCCTCTCTTTGCTCGGGCTCACTCTGCTTCCCCTAACCTACTCCCATTCTCAACCACCTCCACTTTCCTCAAACTTATACATTCACTTTAATTAACCACACCCCACAACCACTCAATTTCCTCCTTCCACCCAATCCTAGCTATCCAATCACTTAAAATGACCTCTCTACCCTATTACTTGAATTAACTCTTAACTACTCTCACTTCTTTCTCAAAATATGTTACTCATCCTACTTAACTCCTTCCTTCTACACTGTTTCCTACTCCACTTCCTATCACTCCCACTACCACTGTTCTCCTACTATCTCCTCTATAAAATTCTCAATAGCTCCCTCACTGTTTACTCACTCTCACTTTCAAACTCTCTTACATACATTTAAAATACTTTTCCCTCCATCTCCCCCACAAAACCTAAACCCAAACTTCTCTCCTACAGCCCCCTTACCACAACAAATAAACCCTCTTTTTCAAGCCTTCTGCTGGCCAGCTATATTCACCCCAACCCTGGCCCACCCTCCAACCCAACCACAGGTACCCATACTCACCCATCTAACACCTCCACTACATTACCTGACCACTCTCCCTTCTCACTCCCTATACCCCCTATCCAAACTCCTCAACCTCACACCCCAAATCCTTGAATATACTCTCCCTCAGTATCCAAAGCATTGCTAACAAAGTTAGTTCTTTCCGTGTCCTTATCTCTTTCTACAACCCTGACATTCTCACCATCTCAGAAACATGGTTACAACCCCATATTACAGACTTTGACATCTTTGCCCCTGGTCACAGCATCCTCTACCTGGATCAAAAAATGAGTTGGTAGTGTAGCTACTGTATACTCTGACAAACCTACTCTCTATCCTCTGCCTACCTCTTCTCCCAATTTCCATCCAGCTGAAATTCGTATTTCTAACTGTAATTTAAATAATCACAAAAACCTAGTCATAGTAGCAATTTATATCCCACCTGGCAACAACATCCCTACCCTCAAACACTTTCTCTCCTGGGCATCTCAAAACATCTCTTATGAGACTATCATCCTAGTTTATGTCAATATTGACTGGAACTCCCTTAACTCCTACTCTCCCAATACTAGCATCAGTCTCTTCAGATTCTCTCAACTCATCACCTCTCCCACCTGTATCAATAAACACACAAATAACAGCACTACCCTTGACTGGATCCTCACCTCTTAATTCAATTTGTATCACAATGTCACCACTCTACCTGGCTCCCTCAGTGACCATCTCCCTACCCATACTTTATCACACCTCACCAATACAAAGACAGCCATAATCTAATTTCTGCCCAGATACCTTCAATAATCAATAATCTTCTCTCCTCTACTAACTGGTCCTTTCTCTATGCCCTACTTCTAAATGAGGCTGTCACCAAATTTAACAGTATCTTCCTGAATATCCTAAACTCCTTGGCCCCCACTAGAAAAATAAGAACAAAAACAAACTTTGCTCCACGGTTAACATAATCAACCTGTAAACTAATGTTTAAATGAGACAGCACCTGGAAAAAACAAACTCCCATCACCATCTCCACACCTATAGATAACTTAGCAACCTAACCAAGAAACAAGTTGATTTGGACAAAAAAAACAATACTATCAAAAAATGCTAGATAACCCAATACCAACACAAAAAAGTTTTGGAATAGTAACAACAAACTCTTACATCCAGGCAACCCTTCTACCCCTAGCCCCTGTCCTAACAGCTCACCAACAGACACTGCTTCCTTTCTTAATTCCTTCTTCATCAACTCTATAAGAATGTTAACTAAACCTGACAACACCTCCCTTTCCCCTTCTGACCCCCTTCCCTCTACCAATTCCACACAGTTTTGTCTTAAACCTGTCCCTACTGCATACATCAAATCTCTTCTTACCAAACTGAAAACCTGCTTCCCCTCTGCTGATGACTTACCTCCTATATTTCTTAAACTTCCAGCTAACTCTGTGGTACATCCAGTCTCCATATTAGTAAAAAGGTCTATTCAAGACAGCATAGTCCATGACATCTGGAAAAATTCCTATGTCATACCCCTTCGGAAAGGTGGCAATTCAACTGAACCAACCAACTACATACCTATTGGCATACTATCTCCCTTATCCAAAAGTTTAGAAAAATGTACTCAGCTTCTCAAGCACATCATACAAGACAACCTGCTACCTCACACCCAACATGGTTTCCATCCTCACCACAACACCTCTACAACTCTAATTTCATTTACACACATTATTGCCAAAGCACGGGACAAAAACAAACTAGTTTCATGCCTCTTCTTTGACCTATCTAAAGCCTTTGACACCATTTCCCATACCCTACTACCCTTAAAGCTTTCTTCCCTTAACTTCTCCTCTTCTACTATACTATGGTTCTCCAGTTACCTTTGCTATAGATTTCAGTCTATCAAATGGCTTTCATCCTCCCCCTTCCTCCCAATCCAAACAGGTGTCCCCCAACAGTCAATCCTTGGCCCTCTCCTTTTTAATATCTTTGCAAATAACCTACACACTTCCTGTCCAAACTCCTCACTTATATAATACGCAGACAACTCCACTATTATCTCATGCTAACCTTCCCCACCTCCTTGTTCTTACTCAGGATTCCCTCCTTTCAGTCAAAAAGTGGTTGACCAATAATAAACTACTTCTCAATCCTAAAAAAAACAAAACTTTTACTCTTCCTCCCCAAATCACTACAGCAACACAAAAATATCTTTGCAGTATTTTCTCTTAATAATACACATCTCTGTTGAACCACATACCAAACTTCTGGGTGTAATCATAAATGACCAACTAAAGTCTGACATACATATTCAGCAAGCCATGAAAAAGACCCACCAAAAACTTGGTCTCTTATACAGACATAAAAATACCTCACTATTAACGGCAAACATTTTCTAGCACAGACTTTCCTTCTCTCAACCTTATTTTATGCAGCCCCTATTTTCTCAAATATTCAGTCTAATCTATTTGCTAAACTTGAAACCACCTACAACACAATAGCCAGATTTGCTGCCAAACTTCCCTATCACTTTCACCACTGCATAGCTTTAAAAAATACAATGGCTTGAGCTACATAACCAACTCTTTCAACTCCAATACACACACACTATCTTAATCTTCCCACAGTCCTGCCCTCACAGATCTTAATAAGCATAACCTACGCAGCACACACCTACACCTCTTAGACAAACCCAATAACAATATTGGCAAACTTTTATACAGCCACTCTGTCACCAATGCCTGGAATAAATTTCCCCTTTATGAACATACAGCAACTTCCTTAACTTCAAAAAACATCTAAAGGACTTTTTTGCTAATTCCTGGACCTGTCCTTGTCCCACGCCCACCTAAAGTACTACCACTCCTCTTCCCCTTCCCTCTGACCTCACGCACTTTACCACAACTACTCATTTAAGGTCTTTATGATATTTTGCCAACCTTGAATTTCTCTCTGATGGTAACTGTAGATAGAATCCAACTTTTTATATTTTTTATACTTAATATGTACCATGGCTGTTTAAACCCTCAATATTACTACAGTAATCTAACATGTTCATTTATAAGTTCTATTCTGTTTCTCCTGTGTGTATACACGTGTACGTTAATAATGTATGATGTTTTGTTTTTGTATTTGTTTATCTGTGGAGCTTTTCTTCTCAGGTCTCCGCTGAAAAAGGGCTCTACAGCCCAGTCAGACTAATCTGGTTAACAAATGTCAAATAAATGGATAAAGTAATTAATTAAATTCAATTTTTTCTGTGATTTGAACTCTGTGGTTTAATGTGAATATATATTCAGTATTTTCATGCTACTTTATTATTTATTATTAAAATATTTAAACTTTTATTGTGGCTTGTTCTTGTAGAAAGTATCTAACCTTTGAGAGTACTTATATTTATTTGGTGACACTGTGTGGGGCACTACAGAAGGCTGACACATCTTGGTGACCTACTACCATTTGTATTAGTATTAATATTACACAGTACAATTGGACACCCTTTGTTAAGGGCCTTTGAGTAGCTGATTGGGGAGTGTCTGTTGGCAGTGATAACTACCCGATAGTCTACCCAGAATGGGATATTCCTAATAAACCTGTGCCAGCCTTTCCCAGGGGTGTGTGTGTATGCAAATCAAATCTCTCAGTGTGTGTGTCTGCTACTTGGGGCAGGAAAATGATACAATGGGTTCACAGAGAGAGTGCTGGAGGACTTGGCTTGGACAGTTGGCTGAGGACCTAACCCTACAGCTGTACCAGTGGGAAGTATTATTGGGGTCCTGGAGGGAGACAGATATAGCGACATCCAGACCCCAGGCTAAGTGGGTTCCCTGTGTGGTCTTATGGGAAATTGTACTTGATGCAGAGAGGTCTGCATCTGGAAATACTGAGTGTATTCATTTATATTCCAAGTCTATGTCCCTCTCCAGTGTCAGTGGTGAGGATTCAGGCTCCTTAATTACTGTCCCAATGTGGGGATGACACATATTGGTGGCCATTACATAGTCAAAAGTGAATTTTGATAGTTGAGGATGGCTTATTTATAGGCTTTAATTTCAGTGGGGGTTTGCTAATGTAGGTTTGGGGAGTTTAACATAGAAGGTCACAAGTTTCTGGGCTGATTTAACTTGGGAAATAAATGCCAGAAGGGTAGTGCAAGAGGTAGCTATATTAGTAAGAATCAGGTCAATAATGTTATATTTTCTAGTAGGTTTGTTTAACAACTTCTCAGAGAAGTTTATTGAAACTTTGAGCATATCTAGCTTTGGAGTTATAGATGTTTCAGTTTATTGAGGAGTAGTTAAAGTCACCCATAATCACTTATTTTGTTTTTTTTTTCTGATAGAACACTGAGGAATTGTACATGGTCATTGGGGGACAAGGACGATATTCTGTAACGAGCTATTAATTTATAAGTAATCCTATCTAGAGTGATATTTAGTTCAACAAGTTCACTTTGTGGGACCCCAGGGATCTACTTGTAGGTAATATGGTCCTGTCCTTTACAAATGTGGAGACCCCACTATAGTTGCCATTGCTCCTGAAGATATGAAAATCACAAAAAAATCAGGTATAGAAGGAGTGTTCTGTTTACATGTATATCAAGTCTTGGTGACTATTCAGATATGGCTGCTTTCCTTATGCAGAGGTGCCTCAAGATCAGGTAATTTATTATTTAGACTTTTGGCTTTGAAAAGAGACATCTTAATGTGATCTGATTTCAGGACTGATATGTTGGCTATGCTGGAGTGTCTATCAAATGGTTTCCACCTAAAAAGGCAATGAGTGACAGCAAAAGCTTTATATCCGGCATGTAGAAACTTTGGAACAAGAGGTGCAGGCTATCTTTAGGAGCAAGCTGTACTGTTAAACATCTCATACCATACTGACACTGGATCTTGGCAGAATGACATCTGCTATTTAACTAGTAATTGAAACCTTTGTATCTTTTCTTTGTATGTCAACATCATTCAAAGTGAAGGAATGATTCCAGTTAAAGTGTCTTACCTACATTTGTAGCATGCCTGCATTGAAAGCACTGGCACATCTCTGCATGTTGTGCAGTGTTTTGCATCTCAAATCATTCACTCTCACATAGACTATTACTATGCTGTAGCCATATTTATCAGGACACATGGTTATTAGGGCCCTTGCAATGTCAGAAATCCTTGAGTCTGAAAGACAGGTCATTGTAACCTTCTCTTTGTCCAGCTTTGTGAGTGACAAGTCAGCATGCCTGACAATAGACTCATCTATCTCTAAAACATTACAGTTGATAAGTGGCTCGCAGTGGTAGATTTGGAGTGTTTTGCTCAGGGTATCTCTTTATGGTAGGTATGCATAAGTGGCCAAATTTTTACTGAGACCTGACATTCTTATTTCTAGGTAGTTTTGGGAGTGATATTTTTACATTATCAGCATAAGACATTTTGCTGTGATTAGTGAAGTACTGTGGTGGAGATGCATGAAGCTTACAGGACAAGTTTTTAGGTTAGAGAGAAACCTGAAAGGTAATTAGGTATTTATACCTCTCACAGATAGAATTATTAGTGCTGAGAATAAGTTCATTATCTGCAAGTATAATGCGGGTAGTACAAAATCTTAGGAGACCAAGTGCTAAAAGGATGGCAACAGAGGTAAAACTATTGGGTTGACCTTTCATCTTATCCAGTGCTTAGGTGTTTAGATGAGTAATGTAAATGCAGCACAGGGTATATGTAAATACGACAGAATACAACACATACACAGAAAGTTCTCCAGTCATATATCCAGTAGATCAGCCTGAGTCTAGCTACCAGTGGTTGTACTAAAACAACTTGAATGAAACAGTCAAGGAAGGTAGTTAATTTAGTAAATAAAACCAAAACTTTTAATTATCCTTCATTAAAAATCACAATAATGATAAGCGCTTTCATCCCAGTATCCCAGGACTTCATCAGATGAAAGTTAAACACCAAGCCTCAATTTCAATCACCCGCTTCAGGTCACATGGTTGAATTAAGTAATCACCAGCAATCATCCAACCATTGCTTAAAGCAAAAAAATAAAAATCCCAAATGTACAACAAATAGTAGTATTGCCGTCTCCTAATAAACCATACAGTTAATTTAAGATTTAGGCATAAAAACTGCCTTTTAAGGGAGAATCATAAAAGCATAAATAGTAGTAAATAGTAGATAGTCAAAACATAAACACCAGCAACACGTTTTAAAATAAGAACAGTTATATAAAAGTTAAACTTAAACAAATAGTTCTCTAAAAAGTAGATACTAAAAAAATCTTATTTTAAAACCATATATCAGTGCGTTGCTATCCTTCAATTTTCCATTAATTTCTTTTTTAATAAACAGGTGATATTACAATTGTTGTTCAGTCTGGGAAAAGCATTAAATAAAAGACACACAGAAGTTTTTGAGTATGAATATTCCTCAGATTCTAAAAGTAGACTAAGCAATGTAGCTTAACTCTCTGTTCAGAAGTTATCTACCTCTAAATACTTCTGCTGACAAGAATGGAAGGAAAATCTAATAAATAACACATCTCATATTAAGATATTACTATAGTGAGTGGTCAGATAACAAGCTTACACTAAAATAATTAGCTATGAAAGATAAAAATGGTGGGATGTGGAATTGAAGAAAAAAGGAAAGAGAAAACAATGAGAGATAAAGTAGAGTATGTCATTATTAAAATTTCATGGAAACCTATAACATTCACTCATACTCTTAAGTAGAATTCCAAGATACCAAACTGCACCCTCACATCAAATATAATACAAGGCTATGAAATCATGACAACAACACAAGCAATTTAAATTTGAGGTTATTTTTTCCCAGCTAGCAAGGAACAGCCAAGCACCAACAAAGGACAAATGCCAACAAAACTGGAAGACTCATCTGAAATAAAGATTATTGCTAGCATCAAACTTATACTAATGTTTCACTTTCTGTAATTTTAAACACTCTAAAGTAAAAAAAGAGGAACTTGGAGTGCTCATAGTTGAAAATATCTGTATTTAGGCCCTAAGGTCATCAACGAATGCAGTATCCTAAAATGCATGTGTTTATGGGTCTATATCATATGAGCAAATCGCACAAATTGCGAACGCTCATAATATCGAATGTACCGGACCTTGAACTTCCTATTGTGGGGGACTGTGCCCCCCACACCCCCCGCTAAATATATATTCCTACTCTGAGATCGCACTACAGTGAGGAAAGGGCAAATATCCCGTTCTTCACTGTACCGCAATCTCATAAAAAGCACTTTAAGGTCCATTACATTTGATATTACGAGCATTCGCAATTTGTACGATTCGGTGATATGATATAGACCCGTGTATATTTCCTGTTTCCAATGTAATCATCCAATGTCAGTTTAAAAACACTTACCAGACCTTGCAGTACATAAATGTAATATGAATTTGTACCATAGCTGTGAGATACTTCGATATAAAAATTGCCTCATTTCGTAGTTCTACTTTTGTCCAATGTAAAAATTCAGGACTTAGCTCTTCTCTCAATCCAGTATTTTCCACTGATTTAAACAGTAGACATATCTTCCTCTTAATTTTCTATATCTTAAACTGAAGAGCTGTGATTTTTGAAGTTTCTCACTACATTTATAATATAATATAAAAAACAGCTAGCCTTTTAATAAAACCCCTCTGAACAATCTTCAAATGCTCCAAATGTTTATCTTCTTTTTATTGTATTTGAAGGGTTCCTTTACAAGGCGTTAAAACCCCTCTTGTATACCTTAAACAGTTGGTCACTTTGTGCTTCCACCTTAGTGGAAGATGTCTATTTTGACTTGAGTCCCAACTTTGATTTGTTGTTCTCAAATATTTGTTACATTTATATTTGAAACAAGACCAGCCACAGTCCCAATTAATCTGTTTATTACTGGTACTCCATTGATCTTTATTGATATCTTCTATTAAATTTATCATATTCCTGTTATTTATGTAAAGTCTTAATTTTATCCTATTACTAATAAGAAAACATAGAACATCAGACCCCAGAGAATTGTGGTATGATTACTCTCACAGTGGATTCATCTTCATGTTTTTAATTATCCATTCAGTATTTGTAAATGGTAAATGTAATATATTATCACTTGTGGGAAATATTACCAACTGTTCAAAATTATATAACTGTATAATGTTTGAAAGTAAGAAGAATAGCAAGATTGTGTGTGATTATTTTCCCAACTAATTCATTGTTAGGTAAAATGACCCAGAATTATGATGTTTCTTTCATCAAATATGGATTCCAAATATTTTACAAAGTCATAAACATATTCTACAGACACATTTGGACTTCTGTAGGCCAAAACTGTTCCATTCAATTCCATTTCTTCCATTCCAGTAATACAGAAAAGGAATTCTTATTAAATGGACTAACTTCAGCTCTTTGTCTTATTTGCCTTAAATTGAGTAATTGCTTGAATCCCATTGATTTACTGCCCATACAATTCCATGTTTCTCTAATGGCTATAACTTACATTTTATTCACTGTAACCATCACTTTTAACTCATCAATCTCATTATTCAAACTTTAGGGATTAGCATAGTAACAGGTCATAAAGTGTTGGGACTGATTGTGTCAAAGTATTTGTCTCTTTATATCATAAGTCTCATTTGATTACTGGGAAAGTGTGACTGGATAGAAACCCATTTTCAGCAGGGGCCTGAGAAGAAAAGCTCCAAATTATTATGAAACATTTTAAACTTGTTTTTCTTTCGTTTTTTCCCGTTAGGAGTCGCCACAGCGGAACTCCGGTCCACTAATTATTGGCAGTCGATTTTTATGGTGCCGAGGTGCCAGCCCGATGCCTGACCTTCAACGAAGGCACATCCATTCACGCATGTCTTTCGTATGCCACTTGACCATGGGGTGGACATGCAGACTCCACACAGAAGGTGCTCCAGCCGAGAATCGAATGAGAGAACCTCTTGCTGTGAGGCGACAACGCTACCACTGCAGCACCGTGGCTTACACTATGAAACATTTTAAACTAATTGTCATAAAAGGTCTTACTTAGACTGATATATGAATTTGAAAAGATAAGTATTTGAAGAACTTTAAACAAATGTTCCAAATTCAATAAAAGACACATTATAATGGTCAAACAGATACCATGGCTTTTGGTATGATAAAATGTGGGGCTTGCAACCAGTGTGGTTACATCCTGGAAGGGAAATCTTTCACACTTAAGTGACCAAAAACAACAATTAAATTGCTTGACCCATACAATTTTGGTTCAGTTGGAGTTGTTTACATCGTCATTTGGGTGGCCTAATGGTTAAGGTGTTACACAAGGTAGAGGGTTTGAGTCTCACAAGGGATAATTGGCTAGGCTTAAAATGTCTTGCAAGGGTAGTTAGCCTAGTACTAACCTATGAACCCTTATGGGACATTCTACATTGGAAAAACTGAGAGGATGCTTAATAGGTGAATATAGGAGCACTTGTATGACATCCAAAAGAAAACCTGAAAACAATGAGCTATATAAGGGCACACTGGTTCGCAATGGTTTCAACAAATTTATGATGTCCTTCAAGGATGCATCTGCAGTCATCACATATGGGTTGTCCTGCCTCAGGCAGCCCTTCGGTCGGCCGGATTCCAAAGTCTGGGTCTGGCCTCGGCTGATGTCGCACTTTCCCCGACGTCAGAGCGTCTGGGGTATAAAAGCATCAGCTGACGCCATCTTCCTCAGTCTTTCTTGCCACGTGGTGCCTGAAGCAGAACAGTTCGCAAGTGCCGGTCGGCCAGCTCCTGTGATTCAGCTACCGAAGACTTCGAAAAAGCTAAGTACCCCGTTGGGGACTCTTTCTTGCCTCAGCCGATGTCAGATAAAGTTAATAATTGTTTAACTTGTGGGAAACAAATACCTCATAAGGATTTCCACTCTTACTGCCCCCTTGCCTAGGCCCAGACCACGGCGTCTCGGCCTGTTCAGCCTGTGCTTCCTTCAACCGACGAACTCTTAGACGTCGGTCGGAGTTTGCAGAGGAATTCTTTGAGGCTAGTTTTGCTTACAAGATGCCGATAGAGACTCCGACTTCGCATTTAGTTAAAAAAAGGAAGGACAAGGACCGACACACGCGGGCCGTGGTTTCGGCTGAAACCACGGTCAGGCCTACCGTGAGTGTCTCGGTCGAAACAGAGTCCTTGGTACTTCCTATTACCGAAACCGCACAACCGACTACCTCGGCCCCGGAGGCCCCGGCCGAGTCGGTTATTGAATTACCTATTGAAACCGGTGTCCAGGAACCTTCCGACACCATTCCTTTAGACAAGTCTACTCCTGCACGTGGTGCAGCCAGACCCCCTGCATCCATGTCCATTAAGGCTTTTTCTAGGGCTAAAGCTGCTAAACTTACTAAAGCTTTGCCTCCCAAGGTTTCCCCTCAGAGACCTTCTACTGGCTCACATATCCTTAGTCTAGCAGAGGATCTTATCTCTTTAATTAGAGGTTCTCAACCTCATCCGGACAGGGGCTCACAACCACCTCCAGACAAAAGGCCCAGGGTTGAGCCCTCTGACCACCACTCCTCAGATGAGTCCACTGATGGCTCTGCTCTGTCAGAACCCCAGGAGGAGGCTTATTCAGCCTACGATGATTCTGATGCTGAAGAATCCATTCCCTCGGCCTCCCCTCCTGAAGAGTTTTCCTTTGGAGAGACACTACACTCTATGAGAGAACATTTTCAATGGCAGGGTCAGGAATTCTCTGATTCTAGAAAGAGATTAAGGACCTTTTTACATTTACCTCAGCATAGGCCTTTAGCTATACCTCCTGTTTTGAATGTTATTGATGATGTGTACTCTGATGCTAGTACAGCCCCTGACTCTCTCCCTCCGGCACCTGCCAAACCTGATAGGTACTACAGGGTCCCGGATTCACATCTACACCTGTACAAGGCCCACTCTGCTGATCCAGAAACTATTTCCCAGGGCCCAAAAGAGGTTGCAGCTGTCACTGCTAAAAATCCTCTACCCTCTGAAAGGGAGTCCAGAGCTTTAGAGAGGTGGAGTAAGAAAGTGTATACTTCTGCAACTCTTTCCATGAGGGTATTAAATTGTCAGTTTCATATGATACAGTACCAAGAGTATTTGTTAGATGAATTGCATAAGAAACTGTCCCCTTCTGAACCCCTTGATCGCAAATCCCTTCAGGATCTGGTACATAACTCCCAGCAGGTTAGTAACCATTTCTTGCAGTGTGGTTATGATGCATTGGAAGCTTCATGTAGGTCAGCTATGACAGGTGCAGTTATACGTAGGCATGCCTGGCTGAAGGAACAATCTTTACCAGACCATGTTAAAGCTAAGCTTTTGGATGCTCCTATGGAAAAGCAAAAATTATTTGGTTCCACGGCTCAAGAGGTCTTAAAGAAATTTGAAGAAAAGGCAAAATCTGTGCAAACAGTCAAAGACTTTCTGCAAGTCCAACCACCGAGATTCAGCAGAAATTGGCCTACTAAGAATTGGTCCTTTCCGGACTCAGACAGATCTCAGAGAGGCAGGAATAGGCGTGCCAGAGGTAGAGGGCAAACTGGAGGCTCCTACAGAGGCCGTCAGTGGCAGCCTCCCAACCAGAGAGGTAGTGCAGGAACCACAACTGCTACACCAGGACAGACTCAATGACTTTATTTTGACTCCGCCGACCAGGGCTCAATTAGAAGCACCTTTGGGCGGAAAGCTTTCTTTATTCTCAAAATATTGGCACAGCATTACAAGGGACACATGGACACTGCAAATAATAGACAAAGGATACAGGTTCCATTTCCACACATTGCCAAAAAGAAAAGGAATGCCAGACCTGCCACCAAATCAGAGGGCAGAGGCTTTGAGGCAAATTACCAAATTAATACAAATGAAAGTCATAGAAAAGGTACCTCTTGCAAAACAAGGCCAAGGATTTTACTCCAGATTATTTCTTGTTCCAAGAAAAGAAAATCAATGGAGGCCTATTCTCGACTTGTCCGCACTGAATACTTACCTCATTGTGCCAAAATTCAAAATGCTGACTCTACAGCAACTCCTTTCAATGCTGGGCAAGGGGTCTTGGCTGGTGGCTCTAGACCTCAAGGAGGCATACCTGCATGTCCCTATTCGACAAAGTTGCAGAAGACACCTCAGATTTCTTGCAGGGTCAGAGCATTATCAATTCTCAGCATTGCCCTTTGGCTTATCTACTGCGCCCAGAGTATTCACGAAATGCCTGGCATCAGTAATTGCACACTGCAGACTTCAGGGGATTCAAATCTACCCATATCTGGACGACTGCCTTATACAACCGGACAACAAGCAAATTTTGTTGAAGGACTTGGACTATGCCATCCACCTACTACAGGCCTTGGGATATACAGTCAACATCCAAAAATCAATACTTGTTCCATCCCAAAGAATAACCTTTCTGGGTGCGGATCTAGACACAACCACCCAAATGGCCTTTCTCACAGAAGAAAAGCAAAAACAACTACCGGATTACTTCAAGAATCTGACAAGACAAACTCAACTGACTGCAAGGAAAATCCTGCAGGCCCTGGGTTACATGGCATCTTGCATTCTTCTGATTCCACAAGCAAGGCTGCATATGAGAAAATTACAATGGTACCTAAGGAGTGTATGGACTCAGCACAGTCACAGCTTAGAAACTTTGATCCCACTCATTCCATGCCTTCAAAAGGAATTTCTGTGGTGGGCTCAAGCCTGACAGTCGAACAGCGGGTTGCCCTTCAGCAAACCAAGAGCCAACCAAACCATCACC
The DNA here is from genome assembly GCF_019279795.1 of Protopterus annectens. NCBI lineage: Eukaryota > Metazoa > Chordata > Ceratodontiformes > Protopteridae > Protopterus > Protopterus annectens. The sequence goes on from NC_056746.1 coordinate 809,952,390, forward strand.
ACGGATGCTTCAGACCAAGGTTGGGGAGCACACATGGAGGGCAGATGTATCCAAGGGCTATGGTCACAAAGAGAGCTGCGCATGCACATAAACCAAAAGGAAATGCTGGCAGTGATACACGCAATCGAGGCCTTCAAACCTTTCCTTCATCAAGGCCACCTGCTCATAAGGACAGACAACAACACAGTTATGTGGTACATAAACAAGCAAGGAGGCACCCATTCCTACCCTCTATGCAGACTGGCAATGAATCTATGGGAACTTTCCTTGAAACTCAATATACAGCTGCAGTCCCAGTTCGTGCCAGGGAAAGACAATATACTAGCAGACAGCTTAAGCAGAACTACCAAGGATGCACACGAATGGATGCTGCACCCAGACATCTTCTTACTCATAACACAATCATGGGGAAGGCCGGAAATAGATCTGTTCGCTTCCCCCCACAATCATCAACTGAAGACATTCTGCTCAAGGACATACTACCCACAAGCATGGAAAGTGGACGCTCTCTCTTTCAGCTGGAAAGCTCTAACAGTCTATGCTTTCCCACCTCTCCCATTAATGACCAAGGTTTTACTGAAGATCAGGGCAGAGCAGCCCAGAGTGATTCTGATAGCTCCAAACTGGCCAAGGCAGCACTGATACCCACTGTTAAAGAGCATGTCACAGACAAAACCGTGGCCTCTCCCCCTATGGCCACTTCTACTGACGCAGCACAATTTCAAGACTCTGCATTCCAACCTGAAAACCTTGCAGCTAACTGCCTGGAGAATACCATGACTCCTCCTCAGGATAACCTATCCCAGACAGTGAAGGATATTATTATGGAAGCTCGCCGGTCTTCCACAAGGAAGGCATATTCAGCAAAATGGAAAGGATTTCACACTTGGAACACAACAAAAGGCCTAGATGTGACAGTGATGAACATGGCACATATACTGGAATATTTGGCAGAATTGTTCCACAATGGCCTGTCTTACTCTTCCATTAAGATACATGCCTCAGCAATTTCAGCAGAATACAATGTTAATCCACCTGTCTTCTCGCATCCTCTCCTAAGACAGTTTCTAAGAGGAATCAAAAACATCAATCCTCCAAGGAAACCACCTCTACCTACTTGGGACCTTAACTTTGTGTTGGAAAAACTAACACTTCCTCCCTTTGAACCAGCAGCATTGGCAGATCTACAGTTTCTGTCTTGGAAAACTGCATTCCTTCTGGCCATAACCTCAGCAAGAAGAGTATCTGAGTTACAAGCTTTAATGGCAGTGCAGCCATTTCTTATCTTTCATCAAGACAGAGTTTCTTTGAGAACCAATCCTACATTTATGCCAAAGGTGGTATCCAGGGTATCCTTGAACCAAGCAATTCACTTGCCTACATTCTTCCCAAAACCACAAAATAAAGGGGAGAAACTTCTGCACACCCTGGACATACACAGACAATTGCACTACTACTTGGACAGAACTAAAAGTTACAGAAAGACTGACCAGTTGTTTGTAGCATATGCTGCTGGGGCACAAGGAAAAGCAATTTCCAAACAGACAATTTCAAAGTGGATAGGAAATTGCATTCGTTTTTGTTACTCCTTTCATGGAAAAACTGTGCCAGCAAACATTAGACCTCATTCCACGAGAGCCACAGCCACCACCACAGCCTTCCTAAGAGGGGTGGCTACCAAGGACATTTTAGAAGCTGCTACATGGAGCTCCGTGCATACATTTGCCAAGCATTACAATTTACCTTTATACTCCAGATCCAGAGCAGGCTTTGCTACGGCAGTCCTGCAGGGTATCTTAACTACAACATCCTTTACTTAGTTCCTCCACCCCCAGATTGGCTATGGTATTCTACCCATATGTGATGACTGTAGATGCATCCTTGAAGGACATAGTACAGTTTTGTACCTTCCATAAATGTAGATGTCCGATAGTTATGCATCTGCAGTCAGGTTTACCCTTCCTCCTTCCCCTCTTTGGTATTCCTAGGGTGCTTACCCCTCTATTAGCTAGCTGGGGGATCTATTATGGTGTATTTGTTTGTATATATGTATATATATTTTTGCAAATGTTTGGAATTTTATTGCATTTCTCCAAATTTAGCCTTCCTAGAGGGCACCTGGCATCTGGGGCAAGAAAAACTGAGGAAGATGGCGTCTGCTGATGCTTTTATACCCCAGACGCTCTGACGTCGGGGAAAGTGTGACATCAGCCGAGGCCAGACCCAGACTTTGGAATCCGGCCGACCAAAGGACTGCCTGAGGCAGGACAACCCATATGTGATGACTGCAGATGCATACCTATCGGACATCTACATTTATGGTAGGTACAAAACTGTACTTTTTCTGTTCTCAAAAAGGTTTTCCCAACCCCCAGGTGAGGGGGTGGTCATTTGGAAATTAAACTTGAGTCTAGGGAATTAAAATGGTAACTTCATCTCAACACCCAGGACCCCCTGGGCTTAAATTAAAATGTGTCCATTGCCAGTATTTTGAAACTCAGAGCCTAGGGCTTGTATTAAAATGTTTTTCACCTTTGTGAGCTGGGAAGCTGTCCATTAATGGAGTCCTAATAGTTACCTAGTATTTTCTTACTTCTTTCAAGAAAGTGGCTACACAAAATCCACAGCAATATTTAGCCTGATTAAAATGTCATGGGTAAGTATTATAAAGCAAAAAACATGGGATTCTCAGGTTCTGTTTGGGTGGTTTAGATTTTGAACATTCCCAAAGAATTCACTGCTTTTGGATCAAATGAAAAAGACTGAAAGTGTTCTACAGTATGCTATGAATGGATGGATGTTGGATGTACACTTATATGGTTCAGTGTTCCTTTAAAAGATTTGGATACACTTTGAGGGTGGAGTTCAGGAAGTGATGTCAGCTCCAAAGGATTATAAGGAGGTGGTGGGAGTTTTTGAAAATGTTCTGAGGAAGTCCTCATACCGTATGTGGATGAAAGCACTTAACCTGAATTTTTGCTAAGATTTTTTATCAAGATTTTACCTTTGAAATTAAAAGTTTCTTAACCTTGGCTTCAGCAACTCACTGGCTGTGTTGATTATTTAACATTTATTTCCCATATCTTATTACTTCAAAGCCTTGTTTCAGCTCTTGTTACCACATTGAGTTATTCAACAGTCTTACCTCTGAATACTGATAATCATTTAAGTCTGGAGAAGGAGGAATGTCACCAAAAGTTTCATTTACTTTGTGTTGTGAGCACAAACTGTATCATCCAGTTGCTTGATCAGTATTCAAATAAGACAATTTGTTTTTGCCAGTATTACAATATGAGTATAAACCCATGTGGAACTTATCAGTTTTGAAATCAGTTTAATTAAATCTACTACCCTGACACCTGGTAAAGATGTGATTGTTACTCTCTGTTCATCTGTTTCATTCAGAGTTCTTGGTTGGTATTATATATGATAATTATTCGGTATCAAAATATTCTCACCCTTGGCTTTTGTTTTCCTTACACATCTTACATCCATCTATAATCTTTTTTTTTATTCATTCCTTACATATGTGATTGTTCTTTACTAACTTCTTCCAAGAAATCATCATTATCCATACAAACACAATCCTTATTGTTTCTTTTTTGCCCTCTTACAAATATAAAAGTACTTATAAAAGTTCTTAATTAAAATTTCTTTGCTTGTAACTTAATTTCACTTTTAACAGTAATTTTCCTTTTTAAATATGTTTTAACCACTGTCACTCCTCCTTTAATGTTTAAACAATCTTTGCAATGTGAGTTAATTATTTTTATTTATTTATGTATTTATTTATTTCCGGTTTGATTACCGGGGAAGTCCACTGGGCCCAAGGGACCAGTTTTCAGTGGAGGCCCGGGGAGAAAAGCTCCAAATACAGTATACAGTACAGATATAGTAATACAGAAATGTAAAGATACATTATCTAGAACAAATTGCAACAAAGGTACATACAGTGTTGCACAATAGTCAGACAAACATCATTGTAGATGATCTTAAGGGTTATACAGGTTCATTTATGAGAGCACTCATTGCATAGTATGTGGGGAAAACACTTTACATACTCACCTTTAAAGTAGAAATATAAAACATTCCCTTGATATTATCTATTACATTCATGTTATTTATGTTAGCTCTTAACTTTATTCTATTACTAATAATAAACTTAGAACATCAATCTCCATAGAACTGTGAGCTGATTACCCTTGTTACAGGATTATCTTCATTTTTTAATTATCCATTCATTATTTGGAAATAGTAAATATAATGTGATAATTCTCTGCACGATACTGCTGCTCGTTTCCCTCTCACCCCCTTACTATTAGGGGCACATTCCCTTTACTAACTGTATCTGAAGTGGGCTCTGTTGCTGCATTTCATTCTTTTCTTGCAGTAAGTTTTCCAACACTTTGTGTACTTTTATTCTGAGGCTGGCAGAATTATTTTTCTACACATGTATCTGTTTACTACTCTTTTCCTTTTCTTTTGCTGGGATAATAAGCAAGTTCCACAATTTTTACTACTAAATATCAAGTGTTGTGGCGTATCTTCCTTTCTATGCATCTTATTTTTTTCTTGTTATTAGTTGTTAACGAATTTGAATAGCTGATTATCTTTTTCTTAGTATATGTGTTGGTGTTCTGGCTACCTGTATATGATTTTAAAAAATTGTATTATTGTACAGTAAATCTTTATTTGTTATCTTTTCTCTGTTTATGCTGTGAACTTCAGTCCTATATTTCTCCTGAGTTTTTCCATCAAATTATAGTCTCTTTATATATAACAGTATATCCTCCATCCACAAATCTAAAGGCTTGTAAAGTGTTCATCACTTTCTATACTGATATTCATAAGACTTACTCTTATTATTCATCTTTACAGTAAATGTATTTATTTATTATTATTTATTTTATTTTACATTTGTTGACCGGGCTAGTCCAGCTGGATACATATCCCTTTTCAGTAGAGGCCCGGGGAGAAAAGCTCCAGCATAATAGCAATACATGATGAGAACATGTTACATTTACAATATAAGAATAGGAAATAACATAGACTTTATATAAGCACAAGTAGCAAAGCAACAGGTTAAACAAACTAGTTGTATAGGATAAACACAGTGAAAATAATGGTCTAGGTAACTAATTATCAGGGCAAATTATGAGAACAGGAGATTTGATAAGTTAGTCAGGTTCTGTGCATGGGCATAGCCATTGTAGCTTAAGATGGTTTTTGAGGTTGTTTTTGAACTGTTTATGTGAGGTCATGAGTCTAAGGGTGTTTGGCAGGGAGTTCCAAGGCTTACCAATGGAGTTGGCATACAGGGCATCACCACCCGAGTTCTTAGCTTTAATCGTTAAGATCTGGACGTTATTAGCTGATCGAAGGGAGTTAAGGTTGGAGTAGGGGGTCAAAATACTACACAGAGAGGGAGTTCTGTCAGGATGGTGGATTATTTTAAAGGCTTCGGTGAGTTGGTTAAGTTTGAGAAGATTGGGTAGTTCCAACCAACCGAGTTTCCTAAGGTTAAGGCAGTGGTGGGTGCGATAAGGGGAACCTGTTATGAATCTAGCAATATGGTTATAAGCAAGAGAGAGCATGTTAAGTTCACGTTTATTGAGGAAGGAAAGAACTGGGGAGGCATATAGTAGGGTGGAGAGGAGATGCGTATGGGCAATAGTTAGTTTGGTAGAGGGGGTTAAGAAGTTTTTTATTCTGTACATGGATCCAAGTTTTTTGTTAACCGATTTAATGGTTTGGGTAATGTGGATGTCAAATTTTAGCTTATAGTCAATGGTAACACCTAGTAATTTGGTACTGGTTACAGGGGCTATGATGGTTCCGTTGATGGATTTAACATGGAATGTTGTAATGTTAGTATTTGGGAGTTCGTTGCCAAGGGGTGTATTGGCGTTGGGGAAAAATAGAAGTAATTTAGTTTTTGTTGAATTGAGTAGGAGTTTCAAGTCAGTGAACCATTTCTCAACTAAAGTAAAACAGAGTTGAGTAGTTGTTTGGAGTTTTGAGAGGGAGACATCGGAGCAGATCAGGGTGGAGTCATCAGCATATTGTATGCAGGTGGATTTGGGGATGACTGAGTGAAGGTCGTTTATGAAGGTGGAAAACAGAAGAGGACCAAGTATGGAGCCCTGAGGAACACCGATGGTATTTGAGAGCAGGTCTGATAGTTTGTTTTGCCATGGGACAGCTTGTTGCCTACCAGTGAGGTACGCCTTAAACCAGCTTAGTGCTGGGGTGCTAAGATGTAGGCTTTCTAGGGTATTAAGTAGGAGTTGGTGATTGACCATATCGAACGCTTTCGATAGGTCAAGAAAGAGGGCGGAGGATATTAGTTTGTTGTTACGATTGTTATTAATGGAGTCTATAAAGGAAAGGAGGGCGGTGGTTGTACTGTGGTGGGGGCGAAAGCCATGTTGGGAGTTAGATAAGAGACTATTAAGGGTTAAGTAGTGAAGGAGTTGTTTGTGAACACATCTTTCCATAATTTTCGCTATTGGGGACAGGATTGCTATTGGTCTGTAGTTGGATGTTTCAGTGGAGGTACCTCCTTTATGAAGAGGGATGATATAAGAAATCTTCCAAGAAGAGGGGATGCTGGCTTCAGTTATAGTTCTATTGATCAGGATGGATATAGGGTAGGCGATGGCTTCGGATGCTATTTGTAAGTATTCCGCTGGTAGGTGATCATCCGCCAGGGTGGTTGGTTTAAGTTTTTTTAAGAGGGAACAAATATAGGAGGAAGAGACAGGGTTTAGGTTAAAGGAGGTGTGGGCAGCTTCGTGAGGTTGAGAGGTAGGTGGGGCAGTGGAGGTTAGTTGACTAGCAAGTGATTGGATAGTATCGGTGAAGAAGGAGTTAAAGGTGTTGGCTATTTCCTCCGCATCTTTCCCGATGTGCTTCTCAGGGGTTGGGGTAGTAGTTTTACCTGGGTGAAGGAGGTTGTTAAATCCTGCCCAGAACTTCTTTGGATTGTTCTGGTGCTTATTCTGGAGGTGGCAGAAGTATTGTTTTTTGTCCTGGGTAGTGGCTGTTTTGGTAGTGTTTCTTAGCTGTTGAAATTTAATGCGATCTTGGGGGGTTTTAGTGGCTCTCCATTTGTCCCAGGCCTGGTCTCTGAGTTTCATTTTGGTTTTGGTTTCTCTAGTTAGCCAAGGTGCTATACGTGTTTTGGATCTGATTAGTCTGTTTGGGGCATGTGAGTCAAGTATCCTAAGGAATGTATCGTTGAAGTGGGAAACACTCTCTTCTAGGGGTAGAGCTTTTAAAATGGACCAGTTGCAGGATTTTAGGTCTGCAAGGAATAGTTGTGGGACAAAGTTCTTTTTGTTTCTAATTAGTCTATATAAGGGGGGGTTAGTAGTTGGGCATTTGTGTTTAATAATATAGGTAATTAGGTGGTCACTGAGGTCGCTGGGAAGGGTCCCAGTGGTATAGTTGATTGAATCTTTATTAGTAAGGATCCAGTCGATGGTGGTTTCTTTTTGGTGAGTATTGCCAAGTCTGGTTGGGGAAAGTATATTTTGGGAAAAGCCATGTAGGTTAATAGGTTGTGGGGTTGTATGGGTAGAACAAAGGGACCAGTCTATATTGACATCCCCAAGTACTATGGTTTCTTGTGGGTAACTAGTGGCTAGCCAGGACAGGGTTTGCTCCAGATTTTCTGTGTTATTCCCTGGTGGGATATAAATTACAATGAGGTTGATGCATTTTTGCGTGTTTAAGCATAACTTTAGGGCAATAAGTTCTAAATTAGAGATTATGGGAGGTTGTATTGGGTTCCTAATGAAATTCAGGGTATTCCTGAACATAACAGCTATACCTCCACCCCGTTTATTTACACAGTCGGCCCTGAAGATATTGTACCCGGGAGGGAGAATCTCTTCGTCCTTAGTGGTGGGTTTTAGCCATGTTTCAGTTAGACACATGATGTCAGGGGAATGAGTAGCTAACATAGCGTGCAGGTTGTGCACCTTGTTGTTAATGCTTCTTAGGTTCAGATGTAGTACTAGAAGGGAGTCAGTAGAATTACGAGCAAATTTAGAGGGGTTAGAGTCTGGGACAGTAGTGGGACCTGGATTGGGATGGATATCGCCATAAATGGTAATACTATTTTTCAGGTAAATTAATAGTCTTTGTAGTTTGAATAGTAATTTGAGGTTATTTTTATTATTTGAAATTTTAGGGTGATGAAGGGTGAGTTGGACTATGTTGGGGGATTTTGTTTTAACAGTGTTGGGCGTTGGTGGGACAGATATGGCAGAAAGATTAGTATGGCAGTTGGTGTAGCGCTTAGGAAGGGAGAATCCTATGAGAGTTTGGTTTTCATACTTTGTTAAAAAATAGGCAATAAGGAGTAGTAGTGTTGTTGAGAGGGGGGTGATAGAATAAGTGAATTTGGCCATGGTGTAAGAGTGGAAAGTGTACTGGGAAGGGGAGAGGCTTTAGTTTTACCTTAAGAATTGGGGGAGGGCCTAGAAGTGGGAGGAGTAATGAGGAAATTGAAGGGGCGTTGGGTTTGCAAAGGGGAACTTGGGAGGGGTTATCTATTCCTATAAATGTAGAGGTACTGGGGGCGGGTGGGATATGGGGGCAGGGAGGGGAGCGTAGCGGAGCCCGAGCGAAGCGGAGCGGGGCATACACCGCCAGGAGTTCTCAGGGTCTTAGAGCCAGCAATAGGTGAGTGCAATATATTTTGAATTATTCAAACTTACAATGATTTTGATGCTGTTCCCAAACCAGCAGATAAAATTAAAAAGCCATGTCCAAGTAGTCCTGTAAAGTGTAATTCTTCCGTGATTCTTCATAATGCTATTCAGAAAATTACAAATTATTGGAAGAGGGATTGTATCTGCATAATCACAAACATTGTTCAATATCTGCTGCATCAGTTCCAAGCAAGCTGATGAACTTCAAGAGTGTGAATAGTTACTTTCTAATTTATTCAAATGGAAATACGCGTATCTAGGTTAAAGTTACAATGCTATATCTAGCATTAAATGTATATCTAGTGCTTGAAAATTAAAACTGTTGCAGAATGTCTACAGTTTATTTGTAGAATTTGGGGGGAATTTAATAAAGCCTACACATTTTTTTCCATGTAGGCATCACGCCTCACTGCTTACATGGATGCAAGCAGTTTTAAGATTCGGTAAGTGCAGCTGAGTGGCACACATGCATGCACCAACACGGAAAGTTCCGTGGCATGCAAATTACCTCATAAGCAGCTGAATCTCATGCAAATGAGGCAGGTAGAGTGATCCAGCAAGCTGATAGGCATCTCTTCAGACCTTGTGTCAGTGCCTGTAGTGTACATGGAAAAATTCCAGGTACAAGAGTGTAGACAGACAAAAGGGGTTGTAAAAATGTAGATATATGGACAGAAATGACATACTACATACATATATGAATGAAACTATCCTCCTGTGTGTCTGAAAAATTAAAGGAAATAAGTTAAATACATTTTTTTAAATAATCTGGGCATGTTTGCACAGTGTGCTGCAGTGCACAAACATGCCTTATAAAATATAAAAAAAAAATGGAAAAAAATTAATACTGTGTAACAGAAATGTATTAAAGTGAATTGGTGATGTTACTAACATGGTAGAGCTATGAAGCATGTTGTTTCCAGCATGTGAGCACAGATCTCTATGCAAATGAGGTGGAGTTACTGAATAGCATAAAGGGGTAATCGTGTCAATCAGGGGAGGGTGTGTCCAATGACTTCTAAGCTTATTTCAGCTTAGCTGCGTCTGTTTGCAGTGCATGCCACCGTGCTGAGCATGTCCTTTCAGGGGTGTGTGTGCACTAACTTCAAAGCTTTGTTTAGCTAAAGGGGTACATGTTTGCGTGTGTCCGCATGGCACACGTTGTGCTGAGCATGGAAGTCTAGGGGGTGTAGACTAAGTGCTAAGCTTTGTTTACCTACAGGGTGCATGTTTGTGTGGTACGCCATAGTGCAGAGTGTGTCTAAAAGCCAATGACATATTAATTAGTTTTGACCCCTGTTTAACTTAAACTAGGACCATTAAATGATATTAATGATATACTAGGCAGGTGGAATGCATCATAGGTAGCCAATCACACATTCAGCGCTTACAGCAGAACTCTATAAAATATGCATACATCCTACAATCTGATTTCCCCCCATACTCTGCACCATTATAGTACAGACTTGGGAATTTTAACTGATAGAATGCTAGGGGCTGCTGCAGGTCTGCTCCATCTGTATGTGCTAGATGGTGATATCAGTGCTGGTGCTACTGCTGACAATAGGCCTAGACTGAGAAGGGGAAGAGTGTTCAGGCCAAGGGTAACCTTCCAGGAGTTACATGAGCTGGAGATTGTAGAGCACTACAGGGTGGACAGCGACATACTTCAAGAACTCACTGAGATCTGCCACCCTCAACTCAGACCCAGAGCCAACAGAGGGGAACCCATCACAGTGGAAAGAAAGGTATGTGTAGCCCTTAGGATACTAGCTACAGGTACTTTCCATAGACAGACTGAGGACATGATGGAGGTCTCTCAGGCATCAGCATCTAGGGTACTCCACCAGTTCCTGGATGCCATGCCATGCCAGTGAGCATATTTCTTTTCCCTTCATCCCTGAGGTGAGGGTCAACAATATGCAACACTTCTACTGTCTAGCACACTACCCTGAGGTACTGGGTGCCATAGATTGCACTCATGTACATATCAAGTCACCACCCAGTGAGGATGGTAGAATCCACATCAACCGCAAGGGGTACCACTCCATCAACATACAGGTCATGTGCAGTGCCCAAGTGATTATCATGAATGTGTGTGCTGGCAGCACTGGCAGTCATCATGACTCCCATATCTAGCATGCATCATGGCTCTACCAGATGTTTGCTAGGGAGGGCATCCCACACGGCCATTTACTAGGGGATTCTGGCTATGCAATGGATGATAACATCCATCAGAAATGCACACACACCCATGGAAGAACACAATAATGAGACACACACACAAACTAGGAACGTCATACAGCCTGTATTTGGCCTTTTGAAGTCACAGTTCTGGTGCCTCGATGTATCCGGTGGAGCCCTGCAGTACTCTCCAGCCACATGTGTACAAATGTTCACAGTATGTGCCATGCTACACAATTTGATCCTGCAGAAACAGCTGTAGCAGGATCAGCAAAGGAAAGGGATACACAGCCCCCCACCAGTGCCTAGGTCACCACAGCCAAACTCACAGGAAAACTTAGAGGAGGAACCCCCTGATGATGTCCCTGTAGGCAGATGTACGTGCGCCCAGTATACCCTGGCTTCAGCTAAGAGACACCGCATAGCACATTCACTGACAACCTAGTGCCTTAGGGACTGACACCTTACTCCTACTCACATACATATATTAAAATTGTTGATGCCAGGCAATTCGCAAAACCTGTATTTAACCATGTATTGATGTGTACTGCTCACATCACAAAGAGTCAGCCCTGAACTATAGTTCTGTCAACTGTTGCATTCACAAGGTAAGTCTCTAATCTACAAATATATAATATGGTATTATATTTATCTTTTAAGAATGTCAGGGTAAAATTAGAAAAGAAAAAAGCAGTAAGCACAGTTGTTGTCCAATAAACTTCTCCAAGCTGCAACTGTTGATAAATCCTTTATTGAGCACGAACAACACAATAAGGTGAACGAAATAAAAGTAGATCAAGCGCTTTCGCCTGCATGAATGTCAGGCTTTTTCAAGATGAAACAGCAGGGTAACGAACTTCATTTAAATAGGGGCATTCAACAGTAATTGGTTCAATTAAACTATTACATCCATTAAAATGCTTTGTCTGAAACCAAGTTAAAAAAATACTTTGCTTAAATTAAAGCGTAATTGTAAACAATTCCTTTTTAGTTTTATGAAATGAAAACATTTTAAAATAAAATATGCAAGTGTTATCTGATAAGAAATGTAAACGCTGACTTATAATACTGAATCATGTCAGTACTTTCTAAAATCATTATGAAAACTTTCTTTGTTCAATAGTGTTTTGAATGACATAAAGGAATAAAATCAAAGTGATACAACAACTACATCTTTTTGATTTTGTTTTTTAAAATCAAACCTTCTAAAAACAATGCATATGAACTTAATTGATTAAAAATGAACATTAAAAATTCACTTGTGCACTCTGTGCCAATATATTAGTATGGATAAATATAAATACATCATTTAATAAATATATTAATTCTAATAAATGTGTAATAAATATAATAGATATAATAAATATATAATAAATATCCAACTTATATGTTAAATGTTACTATTGTATAAAAAATACCTAAAAAATGTAGTGTTAATTAATATATTATTAATTTCATAACATGTGTATATACCTTAGTGTGTTTGTGTGATGTGTCTTTTGCTACAAATCTCTATTAAAAACATGTATATTTTGAAACTTCTTATATCAAACCTATAACATTTTACATGAATGAATTTCCGAATAGTCAACCTATGAGCAATTTTTATGATCTTCTTTATGCCTTAAAATGTTTCTTATAGTTATAGTTTCGCTCGTCTTAGTTTTAATAGACTGCTGATGCTGATAGCATCATTTAAACCAGGTGGTTTGGTTGCATTTAATCTGAGCTGCCATATTAATTCTTTATACTCAGTAGTGGCTTCCCAGTCACCACCTCTTGGGTTATGGGGTACTTGTTCTAAAACTAAAAATTTTACAGACATATTAGGGCAGACCATCTGATGTCTGTAAAAAGCATTCGATTCTTTCTTCTTTTGGATGTCGTAGAGGTGTTCATAAATTCTCCTATGCAGCGTCCTCTCAGTCTTTCCAATATAAAAACTTTCACAAGTCTGACACATACCTAGGTATATTATCCCTTTGGATGCACAGTTATAATATAACTCTGATCTGACTCTAAAATTTCTGGATTTAATGTATACAGAACCTGTGTTCATAATGTATGCACATTGTTTGCAAGCATTACATTTGTGGGTATCTGTTAAGGTCTTCTCGGTGTGTTTTGTGTATTGTCTTTGTCTCTCAAATAAATTTTTGAGATTAATATTTCTTGCATTCACAAATGTTGGTTGACTGGGCAATTAATTAACACTACATTTTTTAGGTATTTTTTATACAATAGTAACATTTAACATATAAGTTGGATACTTGTTATATATTTATTATATCTATTATATTTATTACACATTTATTAGAATTAATATATTTATTAAATGATGTATTTATATTTATCCATACTAATATATTGGCACAGAGTGCACAAGTGAATTTTTAATGTTCATTTTTAATCAATTAAGTTCATATGCATTGTTTTTAGACGGTTTGATTTTAAAAAAACAAAATCAAAAAGATGTAGTTGTTGTATCACTTTGATTTTATTCCTTTATGTCATTCAAAACACTATTGAACAAAGAAAGTTTTCATAATGATTTTAGAAAGTACTGACATGATTCAGTATTATAAGTCAGCGTTTACATTTCTTATCAGATAACACTTGCATATTTGTATTTTAAAATGTTTTCATTTCATAAAACTAAAAAGGAATTGTTTACAATTACGCTTTAATTTAAGCAAAGTATTTTTTAACTTGGTTTCAGACAAAGCATTTTAATGGATGTAATAGTTTAATTCAACCAATTACTGTTGAACGCCCCTATTTAAATGAAGTTCGTTACCCTGCTGTTTCATCTTGAAAAAGCCTGACATTCATGCAGGCGAAAGCGCTTGATCTACTTTTATTTCATTCAACTTATTGTGTTGTTCGTGCTCAATAAAGGATTTATCAACAGTTGCAGCTTGGAGAAGTTTATTGGACAACAACTGTGCTTACTGCTTTTTTCTTTTCTGGCTTGTTGGGACTTAGTTCGTGTATTTGTTTTACATCAGTTTTGGATATGGCAGAGAGCACAGAGACGTCCGACTTCCCAAGTACACCATTCATTTTACGTGATGAGGCAGAAGACGTGCCAGTCACAAGAGCGGAATTTCGGCAGGTTGTCTGCTTGCTCACTCAGATAACTAATTCATTGAAAAATAAAGAAAGTAACCCAACAGTTACATCTGGGGTTGCGGGCAATCAGTTACAGGAATTCGGAGAGAACAACACGGGTTCGGAACATGACAAGGAAGTATCTATTTTAAATGCGAATGGGCGGTTAAACGCTACAGGACATTCAATGGACATGTTTGCAAAAAATGGATCATCTTTACAGCAGCAGGGTGCGACCAATCTAGCTGACAACAACTCAAGAGCCTTTAATTTTGGGGCATGGACAAACAAAGCATTTATTTTTCAAAAAGGTACTGTTGACAATTCTTCAAGAACCAGTAAAACTGACAATGACTTTTTAGTGTTTAAAGAGAAACTGTATGCATATAAGGCAATGCAGTTAGAAATTGATTACCTGTATGAGTGTGTTAGAGTTAAAAGAGTCCCAAAAGGGCTCCGCTTAAATAAATTCCTTAACAATGCTACTCAAGGGTCACAACTCTTTAAAGACATTTCAATGTTACTTGATAATACAGGTTTAGAAATGTTGCAACTTATGATTAAGGACTATGAGAAGAAAATTGAGGTATTATTACAAGAACTAAATGATTTGAACGAAGTTATTATCTCTGACATGCATTTTTCCAGGGTAAAAAAAGACTATGATAATGTTTTCACAGATGTGGATCAACATTGTATTAAAATAATGGATAGGAAGATTAGGAAGTTGGAAAGGGACCTGAATGACTACAAAAATGGGGTGGCTTATCAGACCTATACTAGAGGTATTTGGTCTAACAAACAAAATTATAACAAAAGTGTTATCAGCAATGTACATGAGCATGACGATTCCCCCTTGGTTAATGAACCACCTAGACGTAGTGAACGCTTGGTGCAGAAACAGGGTAGTAACAGCAACACAAGTACACCTAACAATAACCCAAACCAGGTTTTTCATTTTCCCCAGGGGAGACAGGGGAACAGGGTTCAGTTTCAAAGCAACCACAACTGGGGGAGACAACGGAGATAAACAGACCATTACCTATCAATGATTTTGTAACAGCCACTTCAATAGCCATTACTGAGCCCTGTACAATTACTTCGAAACTTAATTTCACAATTTATAATCTCACTGACATGAGCATTGATGACACACACTTTGACCTGTTTACAAAGGGTTTCCAGTTTGTTCCAACTAAACCTCTAGATGTAACCAAAACTCTTATGGAATTGAAACTTTACACAAGACAGCTCAATTTAAATGTATTTTTCAAATTCAAAGGTGCACCTTCTTTCAGGGAACCGATCAGCAGAACCAGCACATTTAACCCCCCTCTTCACCCAATTATTAAAATTTTCGAAGAGCTGGTTGAGACAGATATTAGAAAGTTAAAAAATACCAGTAACACAAAAGAGAATTTATCTAACAACTGTTGTTCTCTTATAAATCAACTAGGAGAGGAACAAATTAGGGTTATGAAACCAGATAAGGGGGGTGGCGTGGTTTTAATGTATAAACATGACTACGATGTTAACATACATAATATACTACAAGACACCGAACAAACAGCATCATTTCCTTAAATGAAATTAATATAGCATATGCAAAAATAACATTTTTATTACATGATCACTTGCTGCAAGGGGTAATTAATGAAAAATTGCTGAATTTTCTAATGGTTAACAAACCTCTTACCCCAGTCATATTTGGGATTCCCAAAGTTCACAAAGGTTTAAATCCTTTAAAATTTAGACCCATAGTGGCAGGATCTGGCAGTATCACAGAACCTCTAGGAAAATTTGTGGATGTGTCACTTAAGAAAATGGTTTCATCCTTTGACCACATTTGCAAGGACTCTTGGAAATTCCTTAAGAACATCAAAAATGAATACTATAGTTGTACGAATGTAATGGTAACAGTGGACATAGTAGAGCTGTTCCCTAGCATCCCTCATGTTACAGGACTACAATGGTTCAATGAAATTTTAATCAAATATTCAGGTTTAAGTACAAATTTAATTAATTTAATGGTTGATTTTATGGAAATTATTTTAAACAACAATTTTATCTTTTTTAACGGAGAATTTTTTAAACAAAGAAAAGGTGTAGCAATGGGCACACCCTGTGCCTCCGCATATGCAAACATCGTTTTATTTTACTGGGAAAGACAATTTATTTTTAACTCACCCTGGAAAGAAAATATCACACACTACCAAAGATATTTGGATGATATTTGTTTACTATGGAGTGGCAACAGGGAAAGTCTTGATGAATTTTTGAAGTATATAAATAACACCACTGATTTTTTAAAGTTCACATACAATATTAGTGAAGACACATTAAACTATTTGGATGTTAGTCTAACTAAAAACAAAGAGTTAAAAAAGTTTGAGTCATCAGTGTACAGAAAAAGCACATTCTCTAATGCATTTTTACATTTTTGTAGTGGTCACCCCTATTCACAAAAGAAATGCATTTTGAAAGGACAATTCATTAGAGCCCCAAGAATGTGTAGTACGGAGGTATTATTTTGTAGGGAAGTGAACACACTAAAGAATTTATTTTTAGAAAGAGGATACCCTGGTAATTTGATAAACAAAATGCATCAGGAAGTTTTAACTAAAAGAGATAGTATGTATCCACCTTTACTAGGTACATTAAAAGAGGAGACATCAACTGAAGTTGTTAACACACAAGTACAAAGTAAAGAATTTGACTCCAAAGCTGCCTTTGTGTATACATACAATAACAATGCTGCTGATTTAAGAAACACCATAACAAAATATTGGCCCATTATAAGATCAAATGAAGAAATTAACAAATGGTTGCCCAGTCAACCAACATTTGTGAATGCAAGAAATATTAATCTCAAAAATTTATTTGAGAGACAATGACAATACACAAAACACACCGAGAAGACCTTAACAGGTACCCACAAATGTAATGCTTGCAAACAATGTGCATACATTATGAACACAGGTTCTGTATACATTAAATCCAGAAATTTTAGAGTCAGATCAGAGTTATATTATAACTGTGCATCCAAAGGGATAATATACCTAGGTATGTGTCAGACTTGTGAAAGTTTTTATATTGGAAAGACTGAGAGGACGCTGCGTAGGAGAATTTATGAACACCTCTACGACATCTAAAAGAAGAAAGAATCGAATGCTTTTTACAGACATCAGATGGTCTGCCCTAATATGTCTGTAAAATGTTTAGTTTTAGAACAAGTACCCCATAACCCAAGAGGTGGTGACTGGGAAGCCACTATTGAGTATAAAGAATTAATATGGCAGCTCAGATTAAATGCAACCAAACCACCTGGTTTAAATGATGCTATCAGCATCAGCAGTCTATTAAAACTAAGACGAGCGAAACTATAACTATAAGAAACATTTTAAGGCATAAAGAAGATCATAAAAATTGCTCATAGGTTGACTATTCGGAAATTCATTCATGTAAAATGTTACAGGTTTGATATAAGAAGTTTCAAAATATACATGTTTTTAATAGAGATTTGTAGCAAAAGACACATCACACAAACGCACTAAGGTATATACACATGTTATGAAATTAATAATATATTAATTAACACTACATTTTTTAGGTATTTTTTAGGTATTTTTTATACAATAGTAACATTTAACATATAAGTTGGATATTTATTATATATTTATTATATCTATTATATTTATTACACATTTATTAGAATTAATATATTTATTAAATGATGTATTTATATTTATCCATACTAATATATTGGCACAGAGTGCACAAGTGAATTTTTAATGTTCATTTTTAATCAATTAAGTTCATATGCATTGTTTTTAGAAGGTTTGATTTTAAAAAACAAAATCAAAAAGATGTAGTTGTTGTATCACTTTGATTTTATTCCTTTATGTCATTCAAAACACTATTGAACAAAGAAAGTTTTCATAATGATTTTAGAAAGTACTGACATGATTCAGTATTATAAGTCAGCGTTTACATTTCTTATCAGATAACACTTGCATATTTGTATTTTAAAATGTTTTCATTTCATAAAACTAAAAAGGAATTGTTTACAATTATGCTTTAATTTAAGCAAAGTATTTTTTAACTTGGTTTCAGACAAAGCATTTTAATGGATGTAATAGTTTAATTGAACCAATTACTGTAGAACGCCCCTATTTAAATGAAGTTCGTTACCCTGCTGTTTCATCTTGAAGAAGCCTTACATTCATGCAGGCGAAAGCGCTTGATCTACTTTTATTTCGTTCACCTTATTGTGTTGTTCGTGCTCAATAAAGGATTTATCAACAGTTGCAGATTGGAGAAGTTTATTGGACAACAACTGTGCTTACTGCTTTTTTCTTTTCTGGCTTGTTGGGACTTAGTTCGTGTATTTGTTTTACATCAGGGTAAAATTAGATAATGTCTACACTTGCCTTGATTTTACAGTGTAAAGTAGAGTGACTGTGCAAAGTAGCATATCTTTTCTTAATGTTCACAGAGTTTTCTATTCCTCTTGCACTTCACAGTGAGTGTCTGCAGAGTTCATTTAACCATTGGCTAGCCTTCTCCTTCCCTGTAGTCTTTACTCTTCCCTCCTCCAGCTCTTGTTCTGTATTGGATAGCCTGAGGTAATTTAAACCCAGGGTGCCATTTTGTTTTTTTGTTTCAAATCCCACAGCAACTGTTTGTCTCCCCTGGTGTTTAATCATCCTCATGTAAGTTTTTGCATTCAAGGTATGCTGTACATTGTGGTTTAATACATAATTCTTTAGTACGACAGCTTATACTATCTGTTTCTGTTATTTTTTTTAACACTGCAGGATGCCTTTAGATAATTCTGCTTAATGAACTGCTGTCACATATGCACTTAGATATGTTCTGTTTTCCTTGTTTACTGTTATAGAGCCAGAAGTGATATTTCACATGTTGCATTTCACTGCTCTGTCTAACTGCATTGACTAGTTTTTAAATATATTGAAAGTGTATCTTGCTTAATTTAGTAGAGAACTGCTTTATATATTTACATTTCATTTTTGTATGTTGCCATAAGAACAGATTTTATGTTATCAGGTGCTGAAGCAGGAATAACCATTACCTGATGTTTTTGTTATTGACTATTGCTAAACAAAGTCCAATCTGACTGGTCACACAGTATGTGCTGCCTTAACCTAATGCTCTCTTACATTTTTCTTTTATTTTTCTTTCAGTAATCCAAACCATCTTTCAGGTCAAGCAGGTCTCTGCCCCCCCCCCCATATCAAGCAGTGCAAATTTCAAACTTCTCTCTTGAGCACTGGGCACCCACAGACACTTGCCCTGCAACTAAAGAGACTAAACACTAATGTAGGTGCTTAACTTCAAAGTGTCTAGACAGTAAAATACCTTACCTGCATCAACTTAAACAAATGTTAGTGAGTGTATTAGTACATTTCTGCTGTATAGTTCCTTAATCAAACCTCTGTACTGATGAGTACATCACCGGGAATAAACAGCTGTATATTCCTCTCCAGTTAGTGTCCCCCCCCCAAACTAAAGTCAATTTTATTTTAAGAAATACTCAAATCTATAAAACAGCATTTCATTTCCTCTGCTGTTTCATCTGTAACTATCCCCAGCTTTAATTCTATATCCTTTTAAGAATGTCAGAAAATTATACTCTGTGCCCATAACATAGTCTATAACTTAGTGCAAACATACAGTTTAAACTACAGTTAAAGTTTCAGTTTAACATATAGCCATTTAAGCTAACACTACATACTTACGAAAGCCTAAAGAAACACTTGGAGTCAGTGTTAGCCCGCTGCACTCAGGCTTGCTCCGCTCCCCTCCCTGCCTCCTATTCCCACCCGCCCCACTACTTCTACTTTTATTCTAACCCCTAATCACCTGACCAGTAGTCCAACCCCTAATCCCCTAACAAGTAGCCCAACCCATTCATCCTACCTCCCCCCACCCTCCAATCCAATTACATCCCACACTGATCCCACTCCCAACACATGCCCAGACAACACACGTCTACCCTCACACACAACCAACCAGGAATCCTAATTGTACTACTCACTCAAAGTAGTATCATGTTACCCACACTCACATTCCTATCATAGCTCTCCTATTGCTAACTTTCCTAACTTCCTTACAAACAGACCTATCGCTGCACTACTCCTATCACACTACCCACACTAGCCCACCTTCTCAAACCCACTCACACTTCAACATCTGCCCCACAATCATAAATCTTACAACTACATATTGCTCACTAACAAAAATGACACCATCTCACCACACTAAGAAAAACTCTCATAGACCAAGCTCACAAACAATTAATATTAAAAACACATACTGACACTCCTACAAACTCTGCTAACCTCTGGTGACATTCACCCAAATCCAGGTCCCCTCTCAGCCAGACAAACATCTGACCTGCTGATCCTAAATCTCAACATAAGAAGTATTACCAACAAGCTAACAGACCTACATCCATTCATAGCCCACTACAACCCTGATGTACTCGCCATTACAGAGACCTGGCTTAAACCCAGTATCCAAGATGAAGACTTTCTCCGCCCAGGGTATAATGCACTTAGATCTGATAGAACAAACAGGAAAGGAGGAGGAGTAGCCATGCTCTTTAAAAACACACTTGACCTCCAGCTCCTGCACACCACACCACCCACTTTTCAAAATGCTGAAGTCCTATTTTCTGTCCTATCCATAAGAAACACCAAGAAGATCAATATAATATGCTGCTACATATCTCCAGGCAAAAACTCACTCATAATAGAAGACATCCTACACTGGACAAAGGACAATCTACCTCAGGAAACAATCATACTAGGAGACCTTAACACTGACTGGGCAGCCTGTAACTCCAGAAGCCCCACTACACATATCAATCTATATGCGTTCTCTCAACTAATTGAAGAACCAACTAGAATAGATGAGAAAACAAAGAAATAATCCATACTGGACTGGACACTAACCAACTATCCCAAACAAAACTATACAGTAGGCTGCCTCCCAGATGACTTAAGTGATCATCTCCCCATCTTCCACCTCCACAAACACTCCAATCACCCCAAACCAGTAGTCTACAAATTTGTATGAGATGACCGTAAACTTACCCCACAATACCTAAATACTGTCCTAAGCAACTGCAACTGGGAACCACTACAGACACTTGGGTTAGACCAGACAGTAGACTACTTCAATAGTACCTTCTCTAACATTCTTAACAGTCTAGCTCCCAGCAGAAAGATCAGAGTTAAAGTCAACTATGCACCCTGGCTAAAAAGGGACACCAGAGCCTTACTAAAAGCTAGAGATAAAGCCTGGAAAATCAGGAAAACTGACAAAACCCCTAGCTCCAGGCAATACTATCAACAGCTTAGAAACAAGGCCAAGGCTGAATCCAAAATAAACAAACAAAACTACTTTCTTAGCGTCCAAAGGAAAAATTCAAATAAACCACAAAAATTCTGTCATGCCATTAACTCCCTACTAAAGCCAGGCAAAACCACTACTCCAGCACCCAGCTCTACTAACAATACCCTAGACATAGCGTCTTAATTTAATAACCATTTCACTAAACCCATCTTAGCCCTGTCCAGTCAAATAACCAAAAACAGTCTACCTCAATCACAACCTAACCTATCTCATATCGCCCCCTCTTTCAGCCTATCACCAGTGCCTAGCTCAAATATCAAAAAACTCCTCCTAAAACTAAAGCCTACCACACTGGCAGCTGATAACATACCTGCTGCATACCTAAAAATGGCTAGTGACTCCCTATCATATCCTGTCTCCATCCTAATCAACCACTCCATACTAGAATCCTACATACCCAAACTCTGGAAGGTATCTCACATCATTCCTCTCCATAAAGGAGGTAATTCTTACGAATTCTCCAACTACTCACCTATTGCCATCCTTTGCCCCTTATCCAAAATTCTTGAGAAATGCATCCACTAGCAAGTGATGAAATTTCTTAACACACACAATCTACTATCTACCACACAACACGGTTTCCGTCTACATCACAGCACTACCACAGCCCTTCTATCCTTCACTAATCATGTAAACCTTCACAGGAATGATAACAAATATGTATCAGCTATTTTCCAAGACCTCTCAAGAGCATTTGATATGGTCTCCCACTCCATTCTACTAGACTCACTAACATCATTATCCTTCACCTCCTCTACTATAGCCTGGTTCAGGAGCTACCTATCTGGCAGGCAACAATCAGTCCAGTGGAAAGGAACTCTGTCGACACAACTTCCAACCACCATAGGAGTCCCACAGGGCTCTATACTGGGCCTGCTATTGTTCTCTGTTTACACAAATTTATTTTTTATTTTATTTATTTATTTTACATTTGTTAACTGGGATAATCCAACTGGACCAGGTCCATTTTCAGTGGAGTCCCGGGGAGAAAAGCTCCACAGGTTACATGTTAACAAGTGACATAAGTCATAGATATAAAATTATCCTAGGTAGTGTCATCCACATTAATTTTACAAAGTATAATTTATCTAAAGGTAGTGGCATACACAATAGTTAAAAACAAAGTATATACAGTCATTGCAACAGTTTCAAAAACATACCATCATTACAAAAGTATATGCAGAAATATGGAGAAGTGCCAGTAGGTGGAAGATGGGCTGTCATGTAATACATGGGCAGATCCATGTTTTCTTAAGATGAGATTTGAGTAGCTTTTTGAATTGAGTGGTTGTTTTTGTGGAGGTTATGGTGATGGGGAGATTGTTCCAGTTTTTGGCTATTTTGTGGGAGTATAGAGCTTTGCCAGCAGTATTATTGGCGGTGGTAATACTGAGGAGTGATTTATTGGAAGACCGAAGTAGGTGACTAGTGGAGTGTTGGGTTAGTAGTTGTTTTAGTACTGGAGTTTTGTTTGGGAAATTTAGGATGTTAAAAGCACAGGTTAGCTGTTGGTAGATTAACAATTGAGAGAATTCAAGCCATTGAAGGTCTCTTAGTGCCTGGCAGTGATGAGTTCTAAATAGAGAGTTGTTAGCAAATTTGGCGATTTTGTTGTAGCATACCTCAAATTTATCCAGATCAGTTTTTCTAATCTGGGTTAGAATAGGCGCTGCATAGTTAAGTGTGGACAAGAGGTGAGTGTGGGCTAGGATGATTCTTGCTTTATCAGTGAGAAAGTTTTTGTGTCTATATAGAGTACCCATTTTTTGTGGACCTTTTGGATAGTTTGAGCTATGTGTGTATCAAAGAACAGGTTTTTGTCCATTTCTACTCCTAAGAGTTTTGTGTGGGTTGAAGGGGAGATTTACAGTGCCATCTCTAGAAGTGATAGAGAAGCTTAGGGGAGAAGATTTGGATTTATTAGAAGCAAAATAAGAGAAGTTTTGTTTCTTAGGGTTGAGAATTAGTTTGATGTCAGTGATCCAACTTTCTACAGAAGAAAAGGATTCTTGGGCTATGTGCTGTAGGGAGGTAGGAGATGGAGCAGTGCAGATAAGTGTAGAATCATCTGCGTACTGTACTAATGTGGCTTGTTTGGTGGAGGTGCATAGGTTTTTGTGAAAATGGAGAAAAGTAGTGGGCTAAGTATTGACCCTTGAGGTACACCTATGGAAGTGGGTAGAAGGGGTGATAGCTCAGCTTGCCATTGAACAGCTTGCTGTCTATCAGATAAATAGCTTGTAAACCAGGAGATAGTGGGAGAGTCAAAGGATAGGGAGGAGAGTGTGTCTAGTAATAAGGGATGAGATGCCATGTCAAAAGCTTTGGAAATGTCTAAGAAAATGGCAGATACAAAGTTATTATTATTCCGGTGTAGATTTACCTCATTGGAGAAAGAGAGAAGAGCAGTAGTGGTGCGATGGTATGGGCGGAAGCCATGTTGAGTGGGGAAGAGAAGGTTATGTGAGCTCAGGAATTCCATAACCTGGTAATGCACACATTTTTCTAGAAGTTTAGATAAGGGAGAAAGTATGGCTATAGGTCGGTAGTTGGAAAAATCATATGAGTTGCCACCTTTATGTAGTGGTATAATGTATGAGATTTTCCATAGGTAAGGTACATAAGCTTCTTGAATTGATCGATTGATAAGGATAGATGCAGGGTAGGATACAGAGTCAGCTGCTATTTTTAAGAAGTTAGCAGGTATACCATCTGCTGCAAGAATGGTAGGTTTTAATTTAAGAAGGAGTTTTTTTAATTTTGTTTGTAGGAACAGGTGAGAAGACAAAGGAAGGTATGTTGCTTGGGTATTTGGTTGAGTTACATGGTGAATTACACTTTGTAGTGGTAGGTAGGTCGTTCGTTTTGGATAGCTGGGAGGATAGCATGTTAACTGAATTTATGAAGTGATGGTTGAGTTGTGAAGCTATGCTATTGTTATTGCTATCGAGGGATGTAGGGGTAGGTCGTTAATTTTGGATAGCTGGGAGGATAGCATGTTAACTGAATTTATGAAGTGATGGTTGAGTTGTGAAGCTATGCTATTGTTATTGCTATCGGGGGAAGTAGGGGAAGGGTTGATTATTTTACCAGGTTTTAACAAAGAGCTGATGGTGTGCCAGAACCTCAATATCTCTATACAACTTGCCACACTCATACAATATGCGTATGATTCAACCCTGATCTGCTTTGCCTCATCTCCCACCACCCTACATACACTCACTCAAGATACCTTGAACTCAGTAGAAAAATGGATATCAGGTATCCAACTAATTCTAAATCCCAAAAAGACAAAACTGCTACTATTTACTCCTAATAGATAAAAAAAAACCTCTCCTTTACCATAACATCTAAGGACGGCACCACCATCTCCCCTTCTAACCACACCAAACTTCTGGGCATTGAAATAGACAATAATCTCCACTTTGATGTTCACATCTCACATACCATAAAACTAGTACACTAAAATAGGCTCCCTATACAGGCATAAGTCCTTTCTCTCACAAAAAGCAAGAGTCACTCTTGCACAAAGCCACCTCCTGTCAACTCTATTATACGCAGCAACAATCATTACCCAAATCAGACAATGTGACCTAGACAAACTAGAATCATGCTACAATAAAATAGCCAAGTTTGCTACTAACTCAACCTATAGAACCCATCACTGTGCTGCACTAAAATAACTAAAATGACTTCGGCTTGAGCTACCAGAGCTACTTAACTGTCACCAGCTGGGCACAGCCTACAATATTCTCAAATATCCTGAAAAAACCCCTCATTATCCAACCTACTTACTGTCTATACTGTAAACCGGTACCTAAGATCCAGTGAAAAATCTCTCCTCTCCATCACCAAGGCTAACAATAATGCAGGGAAAGCGCTCTACTCCCACACCATTGCCAGAAATTGGAACTCTCTTCCCCTATTCGTGTCCACTGCCCCCTCCACATCCATATTCAAAAACTCTCTCAAATCACACCTTCTTAGTACCTGGTTATGCCCTTGTATCACATAACCCTACCCATACTACTACTAACGCCCCAAACTCCTCCCTCATCACATGCTGAATCTCTGATCCCCTGTAGGCTTGGTCATCTGAAAGGGTACTTTTAACTGTAGAATCTTACTTGATATATTTTCTTCTCTTACCAATGTATAACTGACATTGTCTTTTTACCTATGTTCTATATCTTCTTTTATCTGGAGTGTTTTATTAATTTCTTGTTGTTATACTACTATGCTCAGCATATATAATAAAACCTGTTTTGTGTATTATGCTGGATGTATTGTAACTGACATTGACTTTTACCTATGTTCTATATCTTCTTTTACCTAGAGTGTTTTATTCATTTCTTGTTATATTATTATGCTCAGCATACATGATGTAACCTGTTTTGTGTATTATGCTGGATGTACTGTATTTGTATAACTTGATGCTGGAGCTTTTCTCCCCGGGCATCTGCTGAAAATGGACCTGGTCCAGTCGGAATTTCCCGGTTAACAAATGTAAAATAAAATAATAAATAAATATGTATAGACCTGCTGCATTTATGCAGGGGAATATAGTGGGCTATTTGGACAGCTGTAACATCCACATGAGACTTCAGATACCCAGACCAATAGTATGTGTTCCCTAATAATCACTAGGCCTCATGGTTGGAATATTCACAACATCAGTCAAGGGAGATGCTAAACATGATATTTGGACTACTGTCTATCCCAGCAAATCATATGCTGTTGTTGCCCCACCCTCAACACAGCAGTGTTCAAATATAACTGCTTTAACAGTAAGTCAGAAATGGTATATTAGCAGACCAGGCAATCTCAGGGCTGCAACAAAAAACTCGATCACACATTGTATGTCTCACATAATGCAAGAATAACAACATATATATATATTTATGCTGTTGATTGTGTGATGAATGACTTATCTCTGTCTGGCAGACTGTGTGGCTCAGTGGACTAGGGAAATTAGCATGGGTGATGGTGCTGATGGTTCTAATCTGGAAGTATTCACATCTTTTGCATGTGAGGTATTATTATGTTGGTGTTTTCACAGACTGTCAGTCTGTGTGCGGTGTAACATTATGAACCTCAGTCACATATTAATTACAGCAGACAGCTGGGGAATGCTGTGAACATTTTGAGTGAAGTGCAGTAGTGATGAAACAGGAACAGATGTCATTGTCTGTAACACACAAAATCCCACACTGGAGTACAAGTAGGTGTGGCCTGGAGTCACTTTATAAGTACTGACAGTCCCACTGGGCATGCCCAGTCCTGTTATGTATAGATATGTCTATACATACAGACTCATACATATCCGTCTGTCACTATCTTTCTCTCACATACATAGTGTATCTATCTCTATGCAGTGTCAAATAGATATATACCAATACATATATAGCTATATATATTAAAACAATACATAGACTCTCCCCATATATCTGCATAACACATATACATATCACACACACACACACACACACACACACACACACACACACACACACACACACACACACACACACACACAGCTACACTTATATGTGCATCCCTGTTATATACATAAATATGTGTTTGGATGTCTGTATTGTCCTACATACCCTAATAATGGTGAGTAAAACTGCACTATCACACATCCATACTGTTGCTCATAGGATCCAAAGTAAGGGCTCAACAGTATATACACCTGTGCCTGCTGGATGTCATGACATAGACAGGCACAGGTGAGCAGGTGGTATAATTGTCAATGCACGCACTGAGAGGGCACATTGTTCTTGCCCACAGGATTGCCTATCTAAGTGCAAACAGCCACATATGGCCATACTGGTAAATGTACACACATAGATAGGATAATACCAGTTATCTCACTGCTAGGATACTAGATGAAGATAACAGTATGAAGCAATATCATTCTGCAGGCTACAGATGTTGTTTACCACAAGCCTGGTCTGTATAATGCACAAGTACTGTGCCTGCAATCACATATACAACAGACTTAACTTGTGGTGTGTTTGATAAGTTGTGTGATCTACAGTGTGTAAGACTAGATAGGTAGGGGCTCTAATCACACTCCAGGCCACTTAGTGCATAGGTTTCTGTGTGTGTGTGTGTGTGTGTGTGTGTGTGTGTGTGTGTGTGTGTGTGTGTGTGTGTGTGTGTGTGTGTGTGTGTGTGTGTGTGTGTGTGTATCTCCCTGCAAAACAACTGACATGCCCTCATGGGCTATCAACCTACAATGGTTATGCACTTTTTGGTCCTGTAAGTTGCTGCTGGTTTCCAAACAGCCCTCTTCTACAACACCTGATGATGTCATCTACCTTAACACTACCAGCTGCCAGGGTAGTATCAGACTTAAGCTGTGGCACATGTATTACATAATTTAATCTATAGTGTATAACACTAGACAGGTAGGGGTTCTAATCTCAATCCAAGCCACTTGGTGCATATCTGTGTGTGTATGTCCAAATAGCATAAATATGATAATCTCAGTAACTTACAAATAGGCAGGGTTTTGCAGTATTTTATTTGTAGCTGGTGATGTGGTCCCCGAAATGACTGTCCACCACAAGGGCTGCTGATGTCATCAAGCATTTTATGTCCTAAACTAATAGTACTAGCAGACATGAGGTGTGTTGCGTGCATCAAGTACTGTGCTCTGTGGTGTGTACTATTACATAGCTAAGTGTTCTCGTCTACATACAGCTAACTTGCATTATTATGTGTACCTTGGAGTGTCCTGTATGCATTGACTGGAAGTGGTGCTAGCCTCAATGTAGCCATGTTTGTGTGTGAGACTGTTAGATCATTTTACATCATGTTCTGGAACCATAGGGTGTTTGAACTTCACTAGCATAATGCCAATACAGACCTCACAATACTAGACAACTTTATACATGTAGTTACATGATCAGCACATACTGCCCCAGTCCAAGAGGGACACACGCAGTTGCCCTGTGGTGGGATGATGGTCGCCCAGCCAATCATACAGATGGCATGTTCTGAGGTGCTCTGGGGTTTTCTGTGTGCCATTAGGCAGAGTTTTGTATCAAGGGTGTGTTTACGTCTGCTAGACAAATCTCTCCCACAAGTATGTATTACTAATGCCATATAAGAAGTTAATGTCCTTACAGTGAGTTATCCATCTACTGTGCCTCCTACAGATAGGCAGCATATGTAATCAAGCAGGGTCACACATTGCCCCAAATGCAAGGCACAGATCACCTCTGAGTAGTCTATATGCCACAGGCTACAATGACACTCATTGCAGACGATCCGCATTAAACACATACTGAAGATGTGAAGTGTCCTTGTGAGGGACCATACTATTGTGTGCAAGTGCCAGTACTGCTTGGAAAGGTACATTACCAAATGGCCATTTCACTCAGATATTGGCATGTTGAGGAAAGAGTACTTGGAGATTATGTGTATGTCACTTACAGAGGACTGTGCCCTCAGCTATGCCATATGAGTCCTGCCATACCACTGTAGAGATGTGGTGATCTGAGGCACAGTAGGTGTAAACCTGTGTGGCCAGGTCTGTGTGCCCAGTTCTTTCACCCCTGAGTATGTACATCCCATGTTGCGACTGATGTGCTACTAACCAGCTACATAGGTCTTACTGATGGAAATGAAACTACATATATATTTGCATGGAGTTTATGGCCATTAGTATGTCAACAGGCATATGTTCAGCAATACCCTCTTGCACGATAGTGACACACAGAGACTTTGAGTGCTCAAAATTTGGAGGCATCAGCCAACACTGTTAGCCACAGTCATTCAGTAGTCAAGTGTACTGTGTTTAAATGGATTCCAAGCAGTAGAGGACCCAGGACTGTGCCCTGTTGAACACTGCTGCTTACAGATCAGCATTTGGAGGTGGATGTCCCCATGTCCCTATGTCCCTATGTTGAGTATGAGTGTCTTTAATGTTCCACATGGCCCCTACAATGACAGTATTGTGGATGTCTGACTGGGTGTTTGTAAATGTTGCCTGAGCAAGGGATATAGTCAGATGGCATGGCCAGGCCTAGGGGGTTGGATGCCCTGATGTACCCTCACCCAGGTCCTTGGTGACTGCCTTGGAAATGTCCACCACATGTAACAGTCATGCACCCCCTGTCACACATCCAAACTGTGTACAGTCAACTGTGTGTAGATCATATATATCTGTGCTGATCTCCTCCATGACGACTGCCCCTACGGGCATACAGATATGGATACTTAGACAAAGAGGTCTATATTTATGTTGGTCAGTGGAGGCACCACCTCTGTGCAAGGGTATAACAGTTCCCCTTGTCCACTCAGCTGGTGTGTAGCCAGTGGTGTCAATGTGATTGCAAGATTTTCCCAATGGTGTTAGGGATCCTTGTTAGATCACATGTGGGATGCATCGAATGTTAGCATGTGTAATAGATGTTGTGTATCTACCATTGACAGGCCAGTTATGAACTGCTCTGTAAAAATGGAAGTTATGAGACAGACTGTAGGAATGTCATGTGTCACATGTGGTGTGGAGAAAGGAGTGTAGTTGACGCAGGCAGTGTGGGAGTACAGGTTATCTATGAGTACAGACCTATCATATGTGGCATCATTATGTATACATTCACCGACAATCTGGGCCTGTCCTTTGAGGTCACACAAGTAACTACACTGTGAGTTTTGGTTCTGCTTTGTGTGGATGGCTAATTTTGTCACTTCCTGTGTCTACACAACATCACTGTGTGCCTCTTTTACCTGAGGAGGTAGTGCCCTCATGCACACTCATCCAAACTGTCACACAGCACAGTCCACCTGTTACTGTACAGCCTGCTAATGGCATTTGTCCACCGGTCAGGTTTGCTGTGCCATGATGGGCCTGTGCCCCTCCTATTACATACAGCTGGGTTCATGCAGTTTTAATGCTGCTGACCTAAGGCATGGGTGTACAGCTCTGCATACTTGCCTGTCCCATCTGATGGGGAGGTGCAGTCAAGCTATGTCAACCATCGCACAGGAGGTAATAAATAGTTTAGTTGACATATATGTCTGTACTGTCTGCAAGGGGGGTACATACTGGTAGTTCTAAGGAGGCTGAACTGTGGCCCGATCCCACCAGGGAGAACCTCAAATTGGGGGGCTGTAGTGGTCACACATATTGGTAAACACATGATAGTTTAATTCCCTGTGGGGGGATGTCACAACACTGCTCCAGGCATCATAGGTACAGACCTGGACTAACCTTTGGGCAAGTGAGCCACAGCATGACTAAGCAACACAGTGTGTACATATTACACTTCCCTAATGTGTTTGTCTGTGTCCTGTACTGACACTTTACACGACTCTCTTCTTGCAATATGCTGGATGTAACTGCAATACTTTCTTGCACAGAGGACAGCTACCATGAGTGCCAAGTGGTGTCCCCAGATCTCTGAGTCATGTCACCTGAAATGCCATGACAGGAGTTAGCATGGATACGAGCACCAACATAGTCATAAATCTACTGACACTGGACCAAACACTGTTAGTTTTGCTCAAGGCCAGATCATGCCTACCCACTATCACTGGTGGAGCCCATTGACTGTTACAGTATGCAATGGATGATGGAAATATGTCTCACTCCACCAACCATGTCCTGGCAAGGTGTTCAACAGTAGTAGGTCAGCAGGCCTTGCTGGAAAGTGTGTACATTATGTACAGAGTGTTATGTCAGCTGGTGAATAGGCAAGTGCCTGACAGTCATACTCAGGGAAGATAGCATTGGGAGGCCTATGCTGCAATGACAACAGTCACCAGTGGAGTTCACCTTTCTCCATTATTGGTGTACCCCTTCTTCTAGCCATTCCCTCTCTGCAGTCACAGCCACTGTCAGTGACCTCTGACTGAGAACATTAGCAAGTGATTATATAAGCTGTCACAGAATCCCACACAGAGCCAACTATTATCCAGGATGGCATAAGAAACAGTCAGTTGTTGTCTGAGCCACTGACAAAGACTAAATGCCAATGACTGCACAATACCATCCTTTGGGAAATCATCCACCCCTGGAAAATATTGTAGTGTCCACACACCACACACAGGGGTTATGGACACAGAGAATAATGTAGCCTTTGACTTTCATTGGTCGGTAAGATATGGGGATGCATTCACTGTTGTACAACCTATACAGACAGGTATGGGATGGAAATCCCAGACTGTCACTGCTATACTGAATGTGGCAGTCACCACACCTATCATTGTGTACAATGGCACCCTTGCTATGTCACTACACAGGCATATCATACAACTGTAGAAGCAAGACAGGTTCCATCGTACACCAATACACAATGTAGATAACATGTCCTATGGAGTCTGCGTCAATGCCATACATGTGCAGTTTGTTTCCTAAATGCTTTGCAGGGGATATGTATGGCTCTATACAGGGAGGTGTCAGAACCCAATGTGTACTTCCCATGTATCCATGAAAGGAGTAACACATGTCTCACCTGTTCTACACATCTGCAACATCACTGTGGTATACATAGTACATGCTGGAGAGACAGGTATGTAACACAGACAGTACACCCTACATGAAACAGGCTCCCCACACATGTGGACCACCCATCAGCTGTGACACACATCATGTGCAGGTTAAACAATGGGATGCAAAACATGACAATCATAACTAGTGTCAGATGGCTGTCTGTACTGGACACAGGATATTTGTAGATGGGTCATCTCAATCACCACAGCTTGTAGATGTGTTAGTTCCCTAAATCCTGGTGACACTTCTCAAGGGTAGCAAAACTTTCACAGATTAGGGATGCATGAGTATGCTGAATGACACCATTGTTCTTGTTAGCCTATTATACATATATGAACTTATGGAGCCATGCACATGTAATGCTGTACCTTGCTGAAGGCATATTTCCACTGTGCTGACCTGCCATGCTGTACTGCTTTATTGCCACTGTGTATCCATAGGTTATCCCAATAGACTCCTGAAACAGAAACAGGTCCATGACACACCTTTCAGTGTGTAAGTATACAGCCATTACAACATCATGCAATATAAGGTACACAAAAGTATGTGGCATACTCATGACAAATGCCAGCATACAGTATCTGTCAGTAACCACAAGTGGCATGGCAAAACAACACTGCATTACACAAGTACATGTTAACTAATATAGTCACCCTGCGTATCAGACACATAGCTTCATTTCTCTGCATCAATGGCAAGGATAACAGGGATATGGCACAGGTGTCATCACTTGCATAGGGTGTTGTGTGGGAGTGCAGAAGGCCTAGGCTGACCCAAACGGTTGACAGCATGTGTGTGGGTCAGGAAGGGAAGTAGGTAAGATGGACCATGGACAGGTGCCATGTGTCTGTAAGTGACCTGCATTTGACAGTGGTGTGTGAGTGCGTGCATGTACACAGTCAAGCTCAACGCTAGCCATACATGTGTGTGTATGTTGGACAGCTGTGGACCATACATGGTAGAGATGATAGTTAAATGTCTCTGGCCCTGAACACAGGAACTGTCTCTGCCAGCAGTTGCACTGGAAACTCCATGCCCAAGGTCAGAAGCAGTGCTAGTACCTGATGGTGACTGCTGTCTGCTGGGACCATGTCTCCTATGGGACCACCCAGGACCATGAGCCCATGGCCTGCCATGTCTTGGTGTGGACAACACAATCTCCTCTGTAGCAGTGGATGTACTGCCACTACAGAAGCATAATTTTGCATGGCCATGTGGACTCTCAGCAGATAGATTTGCTGACCTACAGCCATGAGTCCAATGCTCAACTTCAACCACACATTCCAGCACAGACACTATGCATTCCAAGACAGACACTGTCTCAACCCACCTTCTGTCCAATGCAGCAGTGAAGCAATCCAGGGTGTTTCCAATGCAGTGGAGGCAGTCAGGGTTGTCAGACTGTGCTGCATCCATAACCATAAGCATATGTCTGGAGTCCCATTCAGTATGTGCCTGTGCCTCCATGATGGCTCGAAACATGCAACCGAGTGACCCATGATGTGACACCTGCAACAGGTGGTGGATGGACAGCGGGCCTCCTACAAGTGCACCTTTCAATCGACCTGTGTGGAGTTGTCTGGCTATGTCCAGTGTCTACACTCACTGGAGCAATAGTTGCCACACTTTCCTGTTCAAGGTCCCCTCCCCCTGACTGCTCAATATCTGTGGCTTCCAGGGACTGGGTATATGTGAGCATACTGACTGTGTGTGGCAACAATGAGGGCAGAAGAGGGATGTC
The DNA here is from genome assembly GCF_019279795.1 of Protopterus annectens. Taxonomy (NCBI): domain Eukaryota; kingdom Metazoa; phylum Chordata; order Ceratodontiformes; family Protopteridae; genus Protopterus; species Protopterus annectens. The sequence goes on from NC_056746.1 coordinate 809,986,093, forward strand.
AACCTCTGTGACAGATTCAGCCCCCAAAACACCCACCCATGCCTCACTGTGGCCACCACCATCATCAGAGTCTGAGGAGATATTGACATCAGGTTGTGCAGGGGACACAGACCAACCTCTCCAGTCACCTATGATAAGAATGGAAAAAGCAGTACAATAATACCTGCACTGTTTTGCTCTACAGTACTATGTTATGATATATGTAAGGCTCTAAAAACTGTCACCACTATGACAGACCTGTTGAAAACCCAACCTCATATAGTAGAACATGAAGACAGTACTCTTCCCACTGACAACTGCAGTTTCTTGTAAATAACATCTCATTACACTGCAATCTCAACAGCAACAGTGAGGTACACTGTTGACATTTGTGTAGACTCTGCAAAGTTGACACATATGATACTCTGTAGTGTCCTGACAATACTGTCACATCTCTCAGTGTGATCACACCTACAAGGCATAGGTATGAGTCTAACATGTGTACAGCCAGAATATATGTGTGCAGCTGGCAATCATACCAACAGTACAGCAATGCAGGCAGCAAGCCTGGGATGACAGTCTAGGGATTACACTGCTGTAAACCCACATCTATAACAAAACAGTGTCATGCTTAACAGAAGCAGGACCACAGGTTTGACCAGTACCTGATGGACCTGTGAAAAGTTGAGGGAGAGGTAATGTCAATACCACTGCATGTTCCATCACCACCAGATAATACAGCCACACAGCTCACATTTACTATAGTTATTCTGTTAATTTTATATTGGTCAAAATCTGAACATGACAGTCAAACTGCAGTTAAACCCTTCTCCCCCAAAGAAGACAGATCTGACATGCACGTAAGACTATGTATGCCCCGACACACTGACTGCTACAGTATTGCAATGCTGATCAAACTAAGCTTACCTGCATGGGCCTCTGCCATGGAAACTGCGGCACCCACATCCACGATGTAGGGTGTGATGGATGCCTGGGAGCTGTCGTGTGTGCCTAGATTTGCTAGGAATTTCTCAGTGTTTGAGAGTGGTTGTTCCACTGCAGGCCCCCCACTGGTGGTGCCACAATCCATGGCTACATTTGCTTCTCTTCTGTGTGCGGCATTACTCACGTCCATTGTGTGGTATTTAACCTGCTTATATGTCCTGCTCTGATGACCTGTGGCATTGACATCACAGACAAAGTTAGCCCACAATGCCTCCCGCAGTTCCCTGTTGTGGCTCCCCGTGGACAGTAGGAGTTCATGATGTTGACGGAGGCCTTCCAGTATTAACTCATTCTCTGGATCCGTGAAAACTGCAGATCATCCTACATACATGTTTCCTGAAAGACAAGAACATGGTAACACATCAGGATCACATATGTGGAAGTACACTATGTAGAGATACAGCAAGGACAGAATGGCTGGCACTATCCACTGCTTGATCACACATGTCATATTCCACAGCGTGCAAACATAGTAAGCATGTGAATACAACTAGGATACTAGTGATAGTCAGTTATTCCCCTCTGTGCCATGACAGATACTGCTGTATGATCATACAGCCGACACTGGGGTCTAGTGATATGTGTTCCCAAGGGGCAACCCCCCCGATAATATGTCAAAACAATTGTGCCAAATAAATAGCAACCACTATAAAGGGGGAGTCCCACGAGCCCAGTGTGCCACATTGACAATATACATTCCACCCTCGATATATTCTGTATGTGTAACAAATCTGGAGATCATTGACATGGCATTATCACAGTTCTAAGAAAGGTTTAATGCTGTAATCCCTATTCCCTGTAAGTATATTCACACATCTGCATCCTGATGTAAATAAAATGGTTACATAACTGCTGGGTGCAGTACTCCTCTGCTGATATGTGCTGATAGTTAATATTTTGCATGTGCATGTACTGTGTGAGGAAAGTCTCATACAGAATGGTTACCCATAGCCAGCTGCTTGCGTTTTTAACATGCTTCTCATTAGTAAGTGATTGCCTCTTAACCACTTTGTGTTTCTGAAATGCTAATTGCAGCCAACACAGTTGATTTGCACTATCATCAACCAATCACATGCAACCACTGTACAACATATAAGGCTTCATGTAGATCAGGGGTCCTTTCTGATATGTTGTGCTGGACATTACTGCTATGAGGAGACTACTTCATCGCAGAGGGTAGGTCTGCAGCAGGAACTTTTACATAGAGATGTGTGCGCTATAGGCTGCTGCTACTGCTGCAGGTAACACACATAGGCAGAGAGTGTGAACACTTTGGAGGACAACAAGCTATAGGAGTAACTATGGGAGCTGTGTCATCCTTGTTGTAGAGGCAAAGCCAGAAAGAGGGTACCCTTTCCAGTCCAGTTAAGGCATGTGATTAAGGCAAGTATGTTAGGCATCACTAACAGAGTAATAGGCCACATGTTTGTTGTGTCCTTGAACAACATGGGGGATAACTATAAGAATATGTCGACCATTTGGTCAACTATCAGGACATGTGCTACAGACTGGTAGTAGTACTTTGGAGCAGCCCTTGTTACAAGCAGGTACTTCAAATGTGTATGTCAGATGTGCAGCTGTGCTAATCAGCACTCTGAGTTTGAAAGGATTGTGTGGTGCACTCAGATATTAGTGGCCCTCGTTTGCAGTACCTGAGTTGAATTCTTCTGTGAATGCATATTAATGCATGATGTGACACTTTATGCACTTATAGTTTTGCTATAGGGATATGTGAAGTGTGTTCCTACCTACAGGCCTGTGTCTTCCATCAGTGAAAGGCAGACATTTCATTTGAAATGCATTGTGTGGATAAAGAGTGCATGAGTCTGTCATTAATTGCTGGCTTCACAATACTATAATTTCACTGCTATACACCACTGGATTTGAACCCAGGATTGTGTGTGGCAAAATGTACTGCTTGCAAGGCATTTAACAGACTGACCTGCTGAGTCACTGCTACAACAGGTGTATTTGCAAGATATATGTGCACACATACATGCTGTGATAAACGTTTTTACATCCATCAGTATGTGCATGGCTTTATATGGATGTATTTCTGCACCAGGATCCCAGTTGGACATGTATTTTACCATTAATGCCTCAGTAGGGGTACTTCTACATGCTACTGATAAAAGGACACATTTACCTGATATCACAGGCCTCACTTACGTACATTATTGTGTATTAGGCTTTCTAGTGGTGTAGTATTGCACTAGAGTCCAAGGTACACTCCCAGGTTTTCCATTACATTTTAATCAAATTTGTAAGGTGCAGCATGACACACAGCTCTGCTGAAACATGCTTAATGACTGTAACTTCAATTACTATGTTTTTTAAACCACCTCTTTTAATGAAGAGTTGTGTGGTGTGATGGGTTAATGCAGTGGTCTGCAGGTGCGATGGTCTTGGGTCCAAAATATGGGACAGGTGTTTATTTTGTACATATTCATTACAATATTAAAAACACATATAGTCAATATAGCTCCATTTAGCTAAGTTTAGCAAAGCTGCGGGATGCAGCACATTGCACAGCATCACCCTAAAAAAATATAAAGAAAAGAAAAATGGGGAGATAGGAAAGTGGTGAAATGAGGTGCAAGCAGGGGGGAAAACATAGTGAAAGGGGGGTAGGGATGTGCAGGAGGGGTGTAGGAAAGAACCATAGCTATCCATTTCTTGTACAGCAAAAACTGTGCACTTCGGCAGAATTTGTACATGACTTTGAACTCTCACCCCCAGAGAGAGGGGTGAGGACAAAATAACTTCCCATTTTTTTTTCTTTAAGAATGTTGGGGAAGGGACACAGGTACGTGTGGGGGAGGTAAGTTGGGTAGGTGAGGATGCATTTGCAGACAGACAAGACAGCAGACAGGGGCGGTGTGTGACACATGAGGGGGTGTTGTGGGAATCTCAGTCCCATGTGCCTCACCAAGGCAGCAGCATGACTCACATCCCCATCCATGGGACTGTCAGCACTGCTCCTTGTTCCAGGGGTGGTAGTGGTGGAGGTTGCCCCACCAGGTTGGTCCTCAATCCAGCAAAGGCAGCAGTCAAAACAAGACAATCCTACGGACCAAGACTGGCAGCTCAGGCCAGGTGACAACTCCCCCTCCACCACCATTACAAGAGGGGAACCCAGCCCCCTCCCATGGGGTGGAACTACCTGATGCTGCAGGTAGTGCAGGGGCAGCAGAAGGGCACCACCTATCTGCATCCCAGATGTGCTGGGACCCAGTACCATGGCTGGAGGATGCACAGTTGGTGGATCAGCCAGAACTGGCCTACCCTGACGTGCTGTGGTGCATGAGTTACAGCAATAATTTAAGGTTAGTAACAACCAAACTATTGTTAGCATTAACAGAATGGAACGCCACATTTATTAATCCAAATACATATTAATGTATATTATGTGTAACACATCAGTAAGTAACATAACAGTCAGTATGTTAACAGCATGCCAGTAGGAAATAAACCATAAGGCCAACAAAACAATTAGTTTAACAAAATATGTTAATATTAAATCATAACAATAAATGTCAATAATAAATAAATTAATATAAGGGGTGGGGAGAGAGAGAAAAACATTCCACTGGTGACATTGCAGATTATATCCCTGAAAACACTGGTAATAAATACTCTACAGGTGTGCAGTGTCAGTTTTGAGTACAGTGACTACAATTCCCCTATAGCTGATGTAGCACATACCTTGCAAGCTGATGGAATGGGTCAGTATGGACCAAGCAATAACAAATGCAGGTACACAGCTACAAAGAACAGTTTCACATAATGTGGACTTACATAACTACCAAGATGTTCTGCAAGCAGATGCACTATTCAAGGTAATCATGCAACAGATGAATTAGGCAGTTTTAACTATATTACGTGAAACTGTGACACTTGAGAGACATGTTTGTGTACAGTAAGTAAACTAGACAGCCCTCATGCCTTAGTTGGCAGGCATGGGAATAGAACCCAATAGCTGTGCCTGCAGGGGACATCTACAAATAATGTAACACCTGACTGCAGCAACTTAGTACAAACATGCAAGGAATTCAGCCACACTGGAAATATTTAGACAGATTTATTTAGAAATCAACAATAATGCTTAACACTTTATTGATATTGCTAATAAGTGTCTGTGAAATCTAAACACAATATCTGCTCATGGGCTACCTCAACCATATCTTTTGTTCCTGGAATGGGAGAAAATGAGAGCATTATGTGACTGACATTGGCCTGGAGACAACCTTAAACCATACTATGAGTTGAGCAATATATGTTACAGGGCATTTATTTTGCAATCTAGAGCTATTACAGTGTTATACTTGACTGCAGTGACAGTAGACTACACATGCATGGAATACAGCCGTACTGCATATATTAAGACAGAGTTATTTAGGAATCAGCAATGCTGCCTAACACTTTATTGGTATTGTTGATAAATTTCTATGAAGTCCACACACAATATCTGCCCATAGAGTGGGCTACCTCAACCATATACCTTTATTACCTGGAGTAGGAGGAACAGATAGTGTTATGTGACTGATACTGGCCTGGAGACAGCCTTGGCCCATACTATGACTTGAACAATACAGTTTGCAGGCCATTAGTTTTGTATTCTACAGCTATTACAGTGTTACACTTGACTGCAGCAGCCTTACCATAGACAAGCAATGCATACAGCTCTACTGCACTGATTATGACAACGCAATCCTGCTGTATACCATTTTGCTTACTGTTATTTGTATTGTCTAGTGTTTATTGCAATACAGCTGTTATTGTTCATTTATTGCATTACAGCTCGAATTGCCCATTTATTGCACTACAGTTCTACTTGCCCATTTGTTACACTACAGTTTTTATTGTGTACACTTTATTGCAATAAATGTTTTACTCTTTATTGCTTATTGCACCACAGTTAGTACAATAAATCCGTACTTATCACACTCATGGTGTAACCTGGCCAGGAACCCGGCGTGGGACTGGACATTTCAAGTCCTCTCAGCTGCAGCTGTTGGGAGAGAAGCACACCATCATGCATACCAGTTTTATAGACATTCAGCTTGCATTTTGGTAAAACAGTGGAAAACATGTTTACATATTTATAGGGCATGCCCATCTCTTGCCTCTTGGACCTAGGTGTCCAAGGTTTCCCTCTTTCTCCTCTTTAGGTCATCATAATGGTGATGATACTGCTCACCAGTGCAGGGGATACCTGGGTTCATAATTCTGTACCAGGAGCCCAACAAAGACCCTGGACTCCTGCACACCCCATCTCTGCACCCAAAAGTGTGCACTCTCTCCAACATCACCTACCATATCAGCAGATAAGCAGACTCCAAAAAATGGTGCAGAATTCCTGCCTATTGCGCCTAATGTAGGCTGTTTTCCCACCCTTACAAGTCATTGAGCAACATTCAAAAAAGTGCCGTGTTGCTTAACAGCATACAAACCAGGTAAGCAGAGCTAATCAGCACAAAAACTCTCACAACCGAGGATTTAGCAAAGCTTAGCACCATGCAAACAGTAGTAGCTGTTAGAATGTTTAAACAGTGCTCAGAACAGCGCAGCAGTGCCATATTTCACAAAATTATTTTTAAATTAAACAAAAATACTAAATTAAATTACAGGCATCTTATGACTGCTACAGACTTCAACCTTCTAAGCATTAGGCTGTAACTCTATCCATTTAAAAAACTAGTATGCCTTCACATATACTACTAGGCTACCTGTTACTGTTGCTGAGCACTGCGCCATGCCACACAAACACACTTAACTAAACCCAGAAATAAATAATTAATTACATCTGAATTCTATTTTTAGATGTCCGGCAGGTGTCGCCTATGTATGTAGAAGCGCTACTTGGCTCTGCGACGCTCTGTGCCATGCCACACAAACATAAAGGGAAATAAAAAAAAATACATAAAACAAAGTATTACACATTTAACACAATTCACAGCATTTCAGCAGTAGTGGGGAGCATTACAGGGAGCCTCACCCTGTACATAACATCTGACCAGACATCCACAACCACGGGTAGCCTGTACATTTCTCCCTACATGGATTCAATGTCCCTATTCCTATGGTCTCTCTTGGCAGAACACCATCATTAATATGCATGGCATGCTGCCCAGGGGAACCGTGGCTGTGTACATGGATACATTCTGTGTAGGCTCTACACAGTGCCTACGTGGATTTTATTAAATCCTGGGGTTTGGTTATTTAAAAATAAGACAGAAATAAAATAAAGATAAAAATGCTAATACCAGTAAATAAATAATAAAATCAATCTAAACAAATAACATTTCTCTCATATATCTTTTTTGTTTTATTCAGTTCTGGGCCTTGACCAAAAAGTAAAACTAGACACAAACTCATTGTATAATTACTATGAATACTTCCTTGCTTCCTCACACAATAAAACTGGGTAGCAATTTTAGACCAGTTTTGAACCAATAAGCAACAATTAATCTCATGAATCAACAGTGTTCTGTGAACTATTATGTGCTGAAAGCAAAGATAACTCATTCAAACATCCATGTTTCTTTAATTGACCATTACTGTATGTGACACAAAGTACTACAATTCACTTCAACAAGAAGCTGATTATCCAAATTAGTCTTTTACAAACATGTAGTTAAATCAAAAAATGCACATTTAAATAAACCAGTAGCTTGACCTAAGACCTATATGTTACTGTCTAGTCCAAGAGTTGATCCAGTGATTTAAATCAAAGATGTGACTAATTGAAAACAAAAGCATATAATTGAGAGTCCTTTTTCTTTATAAATTATTACTGTATAAAGAAGGAAACAATAGACAATAGTACTCACTACTGTAATTCGGTCACCTGTCCTCCCCCCATCAACACACTAACAGGCAAGGAAATAGAAAAAAGTAAAACGGGTACCTAACTGCCAATAAATAATCTGAGTAAAAGCATTATTGATTAACAAGTTATTTTATACAACAATATTTACCTTCTTACTCCTTCTTAAATATGAATGATAAAACTCCAGTCTCTCTTCTTCTTCATTATTGAACCATTGTTGTTAAAAGTAATAATTTAGGAATGTTTTATCATATATTAAAAGAAACTGATAAAATTATGCATACTATTACAATATTACTTGAGTAAAAAGTATATGTTTAAAAAAAAAATAAACTGAACTTTGAAGATAAGCCAGTGTAATTAAAAATAAAATAAACCATTGTTATTAGTTCTGGCAACTTATAACATTTAGCTAGACAGTTGTGGTTAAGGCATTTAAATATGTTATTCCTATTTCATTAATCAAATGTTATTACAGGCACTGATAAATAGATCATATGAATCATTTACACTCCTAAAAGCAACTTTCTTCCTTTCCTAATGAATTAGCTATTATCTTAACTTATGTACAATTAATAGTAATGAATTGAGGCATTCAACTATGTGCCTATCATGTATTAAAGTTAGCTCTAGAATATTAATGAAACGCAAATTAATATATCAATTATGCAAGCTGTGTAGTCTTTCTGTAGTAAATAAAAAGGGTCAGAACCTGTAAAATATAACATAAAATTAAATATAATTTAATGCATTCTTATCCTAAAATATTATAACTTTGTTGAACATTTCCTTTGGAATGGCTTTCTTGCTTCCTTATAATGAACTTATGCAGTTGCATATGTCTATCAAGAAGTATTCTTGATTCATCCTCTGTTTCATGGCTAATGTAACAGTAGGCTAGATTAAATAAAGGACCTGAAGACCTTTTGTCAGCCAACACGTGACACAAAATGAGAAGCAGTATTGATTCATGCATACTTGTTTATATAAAAGAATTTTCCCAACCATCATTAAATTATTACACTTACCATTAATCAGATATTCTGAAAATGTCTATTAACAGATTTTGAAAATACTGTATGTCTGAAGAATCCATGCTGTTTGATAGATACAAATATATATTTTCTCTGTATCTAAGACACTCATATAATATATCCACACTCAAATGGGAACTATTAGACACAGCTTCATAAAGCCTGACGCACTTTTTTATACTATCTAATCATAGCCTACTGTATGCTTCTTTTCATATCAATTTAAAATTCATGGTGATGCGAGTCTCTCTATCACATCTCTGTCAGTCAATTTTGTTAATTATGTTTCTTGATTTTCTTTTGGTCTCTGTTAGTATTCAAATACTCAGTTATCTACAGTTCTGTACATGATATGCTCTACGATTCCCTTAGTATACTTAATCCTACTAATGTATACATTTTCGATCTTACTCATTTGTATTGTTATCATTACTACTACTTGCGGAGCTTTTCTCCCCGGGTCTCCACTGAAAACGGGCTCCACGGTTAACAAATGTAAATACATAAATGAGTAAATAATTTGACATGGCAGCCAGTGTAGCCACAGGATATCATGTTTTCAATGCTTAGCTTTTACTAGCACATTTATTTACATTGTTTCTTAATTTATGAAATATGTACATAAGACAAAATATACACATCTCATCAAAAATATTTTAGGAAGAATGTGGCATTATGTTCCAGCTCCAGTAATTTCCCATTTTACAGTAAATCTGAGAAAATTTCCAATGGATACTACAATATATACTCTACTGTAGAACCAAAAGACCACAATGCCTGTATGTTTTTTTTTAAGTCATGACTCTTGATTATAAATAAAAATATAATAGCTAGACTGTTATACTAGGTATCACTGCCTCTTTCTCTCCAATCAAGAAAATACTGTATCTTCTAAAAATAGCATTAAATAATGCTGATAGGGTGGAATACTAACCACCTGCCCTGTAGATAAGCTAATTCCTAGCTCCTTATGAACTCACTACTATCCCTGATACTACATGGTAAAGACACAATTATCATTCTGACATCCCCCCCTTCTACAAGATAATACATTCAGACAATGTGGGAATGCTTTACTGTGTATTGTAATTAAACAGTCAGTGATAGCAAGATTTTAAGAGCCAAAACAAAAATGGAGCAACTACTGTAAAATATCAAAGAACCAATATAAAACACTTGGACACTAAGTTGCTAGCCACCAGAAACTACAAAGGTAAAACAGTCACACATTTAATGAAAAAATATTTAGTGCTTTGGTCTGTGCTAAATAAGGACCTTATTCGGCATGGAAGAACGAGATAAACATTTTTCAATAAATTTGTCATTATAATACCTTTGCAGTTTATTTTGGTTGTTGACTTAGTGCCCTAGAGTTTTGTATAGATAAGATTCTCCGACAATACTGTAAATGTACAGCAATAGTTTGAATGTAATTCAGAGCATAAATATTAAGTACAGAGCATAAAAGTTTGTAGATCTTTCCCTTCTTTCTCTTAAGAATAATATTACCTGCTTTTTCTGAGGGAGTAGTGTTCTAATTAAAGTTGTGTGTATGTGTATATACTCAAAAAGTACAATAAATTATTGTCATCAATACCAGTCTCACTATTTATCCAATTTAGGGTTCTTATAAATACATTTTAGATAACTAACATAGCTCCAGTCTTCAATATATCCAATAAAATGACCAAAATGTCAGAAGTAAGCTAAAATATAAGAAGTTTACTAACAATATCCATAACTTATATACACCCATATGCTTAACACAATCAATCAACTATTTTTTTTGTGAAAGCCAATGCAGTCCCATTTCACAGCAACAGTTAACTTGTACTTGTAGACTTGCACAGCTGTGATTTTTAGTCTACTGAACATTCCATCTATAAGCTGAGTGTTGCTGTGAATTTATAAGTCAGGCAAACCACTCAGACAACATTAGCAAATAACATCACCATTTCCGTAAACCATCAACATGTCTGTACAAATACAAGGTTGTTTCTTATTTCTAAAAACAAGCAGAGGACCTAACTACAAACCTCCTGGTTCATTAAAAAAAATTAATCAGCAAGCAAGCTCCTAGTCAAAATGATGTTACCATTAACCAGTAAAAATTATAGCAAAAGACATTATTAGTTGGGGAGTTGGCGACTTTTTTCTAAGAACTATTCTATATTTTATAAATTCAATTAAGGAATTCATACCATACCCTGCCTCTGTGTTATAATATATTTCAAGTAATTTTTGTAAGTTGTAACACTGGAGAGATGAGTCACAGTGTAAGTGTTAGTAAATTGCCCGTCCAACCAGCATTTTTTCTTTTTGTGTGTGTGTCCCTAAACTCTAAACTAGTGCCTTTTGGAAAATACACTTAATAAAACACTTAGAAAATTGTTTCACCCTCACCAGCTGCTATCAACCCATGAAGTACATTTGAACAATATAGAGACATACCTCAAAATATTAATAGCTAAGGCAAAATGCTTTATTAAATGCTTTAACCAAAGAATGCCTGGATAAAATCTAGACAAACTAAAACTGCTGCAATAAATCCATTCCCAACTAATGCCTACTTCAGATATCTAAACCACAAAGTAAAAAAGTCACATAGACAAACCAATTAGGAAAAACTACAAGAAAAACCTAGCCAAGCTAGAGTTTTCACTGTGAGATACCTTAAACCTCCTGTAATACATGCCCATGAAATATATGCAAATGACCCTTAGGGACATCAAATGTGTCAACTATATGGCTACTGAATGTCCATGACTTTTTACAATTTCTTTTTAAGTCTTTGTGGATACATTCAGGCCAATAACACAAAACCCCACTAATTATGGGCATGCATGTTTTGGCCTTATTATGACCTCCTCAGCACAACATAAGTATGGCTATACTTCAAAAAACGCAGGGTCTTTATAACCAGCTGATGTCCATAACCATTAAGGTATCTTCAAAATATCCCAACTAACATCCAAACTAAAAAGTAAAAAGGTCACCCAGACAAACCAATTTGTAAGAAACTACAAGAAAAAATAGCCAAACTAGTGTTTTCACTGTGTAATATTTAAACCTCCTGTAATAGAGGCCTTAAGGACATCGTGTTTCAGCTATACGGCCACTGAATATCCATGACTTTTTACTTTTTCTTTTTAAGACTTTGTGGATGCATTCAGGCCACTAATGCCAACCCCCACTAGCTATGTACATGTATCTTTCAGCCTTCTTTTGACCTCATCAGCACAGCATAAGTGGACAAAGTAAGGATGAAACATTCTTATGACCTTGTCAGCACAGCATAAGTGGATGAAATAACTGTTTGTATCTTACTATCCATAGCCATATAACAGAGCTTCAAATTTCTCAGTTTTTCTATTATCTTTTGTTTAGTCTCTTCCCACATATCCTTAACTGCCACACTTGAATAACTTTTAATACATTTTCCTAAATACTTCATGTTATCATGTCTCCATAAATATGGATATTACTGGACCAATTCATGTGTGCGTACATAATTTATTACTACTACCCTTGTTTTAGCTTCATTAGTTTTGTATCCAGAAAGGATTTGAAATTGTCTGAAAATGTTCCACAACATTGCAGTGTCCTTTTATGGTTTTATTAGGTATAAAATAATATCATCTACAAATAGAGCCAGATTTTTTTTGACTACCATACCAACTGTATCCTTGAAATTCTGAGTCCCTTATTTTCTCTGCCAATGGTTCTAAATATAGTGCAAATAACAAAGGAGAAAGAGGACACACCTGCTTGGTTCCCCTGCTAAGAGGAACCCACCCACTTTTTCACCTCTGATCCCTCATATATCCTCTTAATTAATCTTATAATTTTATCAGGTAATGCAAATGCTTCCATTGCACTGTTCATAAAGTCCCAGCTTACTCTTATCAAATGCTTTCTCTGTATTAAGACCCACCAACAGCAGAGGTATTTTCTTACATTCTGCTTCCCTCTAGATCATCAATGTTCTGTTAATGTTGTCAAATGTTTGCATTTGCCTCCCCTCCACAAAACCACATTGATCCATATTTATCAATTTTGACATCATATTTGCCATTCTTTTAGCCATTATAGATGTTAACACTTCATAATCATGGTTTAGTATCGACATGGGCATGTATGAAGCTGGATCTAATGGATCTCTACCCTCTTTAGGTATTACAGCTACCATTGCTTTCTTCCAAGAGGTTGGTACTTCTCCTCCTCTTAAAATATGGCTGTACAAAACCTTCCATATCTTTGTCAATTTTTTCCCTCTTAGCTTCCATACTTCCACAGGAATACCATCTATTCACCACAAAATTATCATTGTTACTTGGTGTTGGTCCCTGATCTCACTGCAGTTTTTGACACAGTCAATCATAAGATCGTACTTGAATGTCTTTCAGGCTGCTGTGATATTACTGGAATGGTAGTACAGAGAGGGGCTTCCAAAATCAACTTTTCGTTTAGCTTCTGGACCACTTTGTATGGTGGATCTAATCTTAGAGCTCATCTTCTGCACCACATACTTGTTGCACCTGGATGAGCTTATCAAAGGGAGAAGGTATACAAAATATTACTGCTATAATGATGATACTCTGCTTTAACTCTCCTATCACAGCAGTTAGGCTATATCCACATCTGGATGGTTTCTAATTGGCTCAAGCTTACCACAACCAAGTCGGTTGTCATGGTTATTCACACAACTCTTTGGAATTCAAATCTTCAGCCACAAAATTCCTACAGTTTTTGCAATTGTTGCAGGCTTGGTTTTGTGTCCCAGGTCCATGACTTCAGAATTACTCCTTTTTTTAAATCTCTCATTTATTATGTTTAATTAAACAAATACTGAAAAGAAACTACTAGTGCACCATCAATATGCTTATTAGAAAATATTAATATAAAAACTGATTTTAGCCATAAATGAAATGTATATCCTCCTCAGTCAAAGATGCATTGACTAGATTCACCTCATCACTTTTTACAAATATTTATTAATCCTCCATGGATATAAAAACATCAAACACCAAAATATCATCTAGCTGAATCTAGTTGAACACGTGTTAAAATCCATTTACATACACTAACACTGAACTAGATACCATTCACATATGATTTATATGGTTATTTAATCATTACAGAAATTATATTCTTCCTTATGATGTTATATTTAATGTATTACCTTTTATAATCCAGGTTCTACTAGTTATTAATATCATCATAATATATATATCATTATCTTTATAATTGGGAAAAACAAACATCAAAACATATAATTGAGCTGCATGCATTCACTTATAACATGCTAACATGATACACTACCCTTGTATTCATTGCAAACATCTGACTTTCTTCCCAAATTATTCCAGTATCCATCTCTCATCCCAGTTACTAAGTGTCATAGAAATAATAGTATTATTTTCTCTAAGCTCCTTACATTATCTACTACATTTTTTGGCCTTAATACTATCTTTTTAAAACCCTCCTTTGAATTGCTTTAATAATCCAAACATGTTCAGCCCCTCTAAAATGTAAAAAAAAAAAGTCTGTCTTATAAACATGATTCATTTCCTTAAGCTATTATGAATGCAGAATGTTTATATCCTTAATAATTGTTCTGATGCTTCCAATCCATTTGCCTATGAACCCTTTACCAGCATATAGACTAAAAAAATGACTGGCTTGTTGTCTTCAGAAAATTTATTGTTGAAAATCTGCACTTTAGTTTCTGCTAGAACTCCCATCATGATATCATAATCATCAACTCCAAAGAAAAATACATCCTTTTTTGAAGTGCTTTAAATCAGTCCACGTGTCTGACTTCTGGAATACAAGCTCTTACTTCTTGAGGAATATATATTACACCACATCCTTAAATGTTATATACAAATTACATGATACATGGTCTCCAGGTTCATCATCTAGCTCTGAACTCACCCCAAATAGGGGCTACCATCATAAATACAAAATACTGATACAAGATCAAATCAATTGAACATTACAATACTGCTGCCTTCCTCTTACAACTTATACAATTTACATCATCTGTCATTAGCTGGAGAATGCTGAAATAGAAGTCAGTCATATTTAACCCTGCTTGGTTCACTGTCATAGAATGCTGCAATTTATCTTATACATATTACATGGAGAGCCCTTTCATGCCTCTTGACACACACTTGTAATTGATATATCACTAGATAGTTATAGTCATTCATTCATTCATTCATACAAAAGGGTGGTATACTACTTGACATAAATGATGCAAGGTAGGTGCACTCAGTCACTGTGACAGACAGATCCCAGCATGGTCCTGACTTCCTGAAACTATGCTTACAGCCATAAAATATTTAAGGGTTACAACATGACTGGTTGTCATGTGTTTTTAGTACTTATTGCCATTTTTAAACATGGCAAAATAACATCATCTTTTTGCATCACAGAAAGATGATGTACAAATTGATATTTACAGTCAGTAACAATATATTTATAAAGTATCTAGGTCAATTAAGCACTAACTATGTAGGATAGAAATACAACACATAAGTTACAACCTCTTAGCTATCAGTAGGAGTACATATGCTGAACGGGGAGGAAAGCTGAGACCTATCCTACTTTAGTGTGACT
This sequence comes from Protopterus annectens, assembly GCF_019279795.1. NCBI lineage: Eukaryota > Metazoa > Chordata > Ceratodontiformes > Protopteridae > Protopterus > Protopterus annectens. The sequence goes on from NC_056746.1 coordinate 810,001,567, forward strand.
AAACAGCCTGTAGCATCCATTTATGACCCCAGCTTGAGTGAATTGATGATGAATATGTTAATGCATTTACATATTGCATATCAAGCAAGTTCATGTTAGATCTGGTGAAGCTTTGTGATGGGCAAACATGGTCATCTATTTAATCTTTTTTTACCTTAAAGAAGTATCAGTTTCTAAACAAGTTACAAGTGCTTGATAACTGAGACTGGATACAGGTTGTAGTCCTCTTTACTGATTTTAAAGAGTGGTGCCCAGCAACTTCCTTACTCAAGACATATCAGTTTTTCCTGTGTATAAGTTTTACACACACAAACACACACACACACACACACACACATATATATATATATATATATATATATATATATATATATATATATATATATATATACACATGCTGCTATACATATAGGTGGAGAAAAGTATCAATTTAAATTTTACTATATAATGCAGTTTGTATGCTGGGTTGTGTGTATTTACTGCATTTGTTTATTGCTGTAACTTGTACGTTGTGACTCAATATATTCTCATTTGGTTCTGCTTTTATTGCAGTACTTTATATTACTTTTGTGTATGAATATGTTTCATATTTTATGGCAGTATTTGCTTATTCATTTACATTTAGTTATGTGCATATGTTTGAGTTTGTTTATGGGTATTGTGTATGTTGTAGTTGGTGCTGGTTTTATGCTGTGGTTGTGCAATTTATGTGTGTTCTGTGTACATTTTGTGGTGTGGATGTATGTATCATGATTTGTGCTAATTTTTAAGTTGTGGGTGGGCTTGTTGTGTTGGGAATGAATGTCTTGGAAGATATGTTTTCTGGGCTTATAGAATATGCATAACTTGAGATTACTGACATATAATGCAATGGCTGTATTTAACAGTTAATTCTATTAGGTATGACAAGTTGTCTAAATAGTTCAGTCCTCTTATTTTATAGTACATTTATCAGTCCTTTTAAGGCATACACTATTTTAGTCTTCTCTTACTAGTTACTTTATTAAGCAAGTAATAATACCTTACATGGTGTGTGTTATTGGAGTAATAATGGTACACCCATGAGTGTTATGAGATCTGATCCCACAGACAGAGGGGCTCTACATGTCTGGAAGGGACATTATTTCTCTTAAAACACCCACCCTGGAGATCATTATTGTACTTGTAAATTGATTCATATTTGTTTTTTTAGGATTTTTTATAAGCTATTTCCTCTGCCTAATGTTATGCTAAGTCATAAGTAATTTTTGCTGGAGGGAATATTTTACATCCAAAATATAATATAAATATTTACTGTCAACAGAAATAGTCACAGATACACATGTAGAAGCACAGACAGGCTCAGATGTATACAAACACACACGCAAATGTGCCTATCAATTACAGTCACTTTCTTGACTGAATATACCCCACCTGTCATTATTGTAATCGAATGAAAAAAAAAAATAACTGTCCCAGATTTTGCAGAACATCCCTCATATGCCTCATATTCTTGCTCCATTTCTCAATAAATTTTATCTTCTGGTAAATTGCTAAGGACTACAGTCAGTCAATAAAGTTATACATTATGGTTTCATATTTGTTATTGTTCAGATAATGCCTGTTGATGAAAAGCATCTTTCTCCATTTCAGAGCCAAATTCTTGAGCAAAGAGGTTGAGAGGTAAATGCTCTCTGTCTTTCCAGCACACTCATAATTGCATTACTTTTTTTTATTTTTCCACCTCACTAAATACAACTTTTGTAAACCCTACTTAATGAGGGGTAAGTAAAACTATAAGTCCATGTATTTCCTAATGCAGTTACTTTTACTACTTGATTTTTTAATTTACTTTTTTATTTTATACTCACTAAATACCTTCATTTAGCAAGTGTACCATGCTGGAGAATGTTCACTCCCTAAAATGGTGTCAGGGTGTCTGTTTACTTTTTTGTTTTCTTTTTTCTCCTGTTTAAATACATATATATATATATATATATATATATATATATATATATATATATATATATATATATATATATAAACCATATATACTTGAATTTGGAATCTCAAATTTGTAAAGATTTGTGAAGTTTTTTGGAAAGTATTAATTGTTTGTAATGATTTCAATTTTTTGACAGTTGATATAATGGACCAAAAGACAGGTCTGCAATGGGTTAGGGAATTGCTGATTCTGCATGGTATTGAACATGAGGAAATTAATTTGATTGAAACACTGCTAGATTTTGTGTTGTCTAACAATTTCATGCTGTTTAACAAACAACTTTATCTACAAAAAACAGGCGTAGCGATGGGGTCCCCTTGTGAGGGCACCTTCGCTAATTGTGTAATGGCTTTCTGGGAAAGGCAGTACCTCTTTAACAATACTAGATTTAAAGAGACTTTTGCCTGGTATACTAGATACCAAGATGACATATTCTTTATATGGAAAGGAACAAAAGATTCATCAGTAAAGTTTATTGCAGCAATTTCTGAGCTAACACACTTTCTGGAGTTCACCTATCAGTTTGAATATGATTCCATCAGTTTTTTGGATGTAAAACTTACTAAGGATAGATTACATAAAAGGTATAAGGCAACTATTTTCAGAAAACCAACTTATTCTAATGCATTTTTGCATTTTAGTAGTAATCACCCTTACCACCAAAAAAGAGCGATGGTAAAAGGCCAACTGGTACGAGCATCCAGGATGGTCTCATTAGATGAGGATTTCTTCCTTGAATGTGATAATCTGAGGGGTATGTTTATGAAGAGAGAATATCCCAAAGTTCTTTTTGAACAAGTATTTGAAGAAGTAGTTGTTAAAAGGAATAATGGGCATTTCAAACCCATTTTACATAGAGGGCATTTGGAACAAAGTGATGAACCTGGGGAAGAAGTACATGTTAGTTTTTCTCATCAAGAAGTTAAAATGAATTATATAACTACTTTTTCCATTGATGCTTTTGAAATAAGACACATTTCGTATAAAAATTGCGCACTCCTATTAGAAGATTCTAATATCAGGAGAAAGGTAGCTGATAGACCACACATAGTTTATAGCAAAGGTCTTAATCTTAAAGCCCTACTTGAAAAGAAAACTAGTAAGACTCGGACCAATTGGTCTATGAATAAGTGTGGTAGGTGCCACAATGCCAACACATTATGACAGGTAGGTTTACCATAAAGGAAAAAGAATACTATATAAATGGGAAGTTTGACTGCGACACAGCGAGCATAGTGTATGTTGCACTGTGCAAACTACGTCCAAGTTATTATACTGGCAAAACAGAAAGAGCCTTTAAACAAAGGATATATGAACATCAGTACCATATAAGCAAGGGGACCACTACTAACGCACTGGCAAGACATATATTGGAGTATCTATTACATAAATTCAAGTATGCCATTGTAGTATGTGTTGACAAGGATATTAGGGGAGGCCCTTGGCAATCAAAATGGGAAGAGAAAGAGTTTATATGGCAAATTAAGACCAATGCATATATGTTCCTGGGCCTTAATGAGTATAGCTCTGCCAAATGCATTCTCAAACTGAAAGCTCTAGATAGGGGAAGTTTATGTTATATTGAATTTATATTGAATGAGTTTTGTTTGAATGTTTTAATAGTTTTGGATTATATAAAATGGTGTATTATTTATGTATTCAGTAATTCTATGTATTTTAAAACTTCATCTTGTTGCATTGTTTCTTAGGTAAAGGTTTTTGAATAAGGTTTTAGTATTCACAAAATAGTGAGATGTTTCTTTAAATTTGATATCAATTAAGTAATTAACTCAATTTAGAATTGTATGAAAGCAATGTTTTTTGAGATTGTAGTCTGTCTGAAGAAGAGCAAGCACTGGGCTTGTGCAAAAGTGCTTACAAAAATAAACAGGTGTGTGGATTTTAAAGCAAACTGTCTTATTTTGTTTATCATATCAATCACACTAGCAGCTCTGTTTATATTACAATGTAGATTTAGGTTCCTGAAGTTGGTATTTTTGACTTTACCAATTTTATCAATGTGTAAGAGATTAAGCAGGATAGCATTATTTACTGCCTTGCAGGCCATGAGGGGACATTGCAAAAAAAAACTGTGTTAGAGAGAAAGTAGAAAGACATGACTTTTGGTCACTCTGTGCAGCTTATGGAGCTCATTTCTGAGATTTTCATAGTAAAGAAGTATTGAGATTTTTCTATTTGAGTGATATGTCTTGGTAGGTACATGTCAAATGAGGCATTATATTTAAATATGTTTTTTAGGAATTAGCTGGGGTAGGTAAAAGATTTCATAACGATACTCAGTGCATGGTGGTCAAAGCGTCTATTGTCCATATCTGTGCTCATCTGTCTAATGACATTATTTTCTTTGATGGGATATCAATTATGTGGAAGTCTTCTGTTTCCCAAAGTCTAGTACTGCATTTCTTATAGATTCATAGGTAGGTACTAGGCGTTTGGCCCTAGGGCCTATATAAGCCTAGCCAAATGGTACCTTGGCTTTTGCCACCCAAGAAAATTATTTTCCTGTGCCCCTGTCAAGCAGAGCCACATAAGTGATCCCCGGGGTGAATTTCCTGTCTCCCATCCAATCATCAAGATTTTTCTTGAAGAGTGCTAATGAGGAGCTTTATTTGATATACATAGGTAGTTTGTTCCGGAGTATGGGAAGTCTCTGGGACAGGAATCTATCCCTTTAGCATGTACTGTTTATTGTGGTGACAAGGTTTAGGTCCCGAGCATGTAGCTTGGAGGGATTAGGATTTCTTTACGTGGAGCATGTCCAACAGCTGTGGGTTTGACATAGCTTTGTATGTTAGGCAGAGATTGCCTTTGAGTAGGCAATATACGACAGAGTAAAGCTGGAGTTTTTTGAGACGGTCTGCGTAGGGCATCTGATTGAGGCCAGTTATCCTCTTTGTGAGGTATTTCTGTGGCCTTTCCAGTTGCTGTAGATGTCTTGTGAGGTACATACCAAAAGGGGAGTTGTACTCTATAATGGGTCTAATGAGTGATGAGTAGAAGGGAACAATGACTTCCTTTTTCCTGGATGAGAAACCTTTTGTGATGAGGCGTGCCACGTAGAAGGATTTCCTGACTACTCTGGCGATGTGATTATCCAAGAAGAGACTACTGTCCACCTGTGTCCCAAGGTCTCTTATCACACTTTTGGTGTTAAGTAAACTACAACCCATGTGGTAGTTCATGGGTACAGAGTTTTTACTAAAAGGGATGACAATGCACTTTTTGGCATTGAGCTTGAGGCCATGGCTTTGACACCAGGCATCTGTCTCAGTGAGGCCCTTTTGTAGGATGTTCACATCATTAGGAGTTTTGATTATGGCTCCTAGTCTGCAGTGATCTGTGAACTTTGTTAGCCAAAGACCTTCTGTGTTAGCCTGTACTTCAGAGAAGTAGATACCAAACAGGAGAGGACCTAGGAGTGAACCCTGTGGTACTCCACTTGTCACTGGTCTGAAGTTGGATTTAGAGTCTGCTACTTTCACAGTGTGGGTTCTGTCAGTGAGCCAGTTGGCAACCCATCTTATGACATAGGGATTTATACCTAGTTTAGTGAGTTTGTCTATAATTCCAGAGTAGGGGATGGTATCGAAAGCCTTGGTGAGATCTAGATAGGCTGTGTGTACCACCTTACCCTCATCTACGGCTTTGGTGACCACTTCAAAGAAGTCTATCAGGTTTAGGAGACATGATCTGCCTTTTACAAATCTGAACTGGGTAGGGTCCAGAGTTTGGAGATTACCAATGTCATTGTTTATAAGTTCCATGATGATACGCTCCATAGCCTTGCAGATCAGGCTCGTCAGGCTAATAGGGCGGTAGTTCCCGGGGTCCGTGGTGGCTCCCCCTTTGTGGAGTGGGATAACCATTGCTGTGCACCATTCAGTGGGCACAAAGCCTGAGGTGAGGCTATGATTGAACATGGTACTTAGGCGGGGTGCCAGTTTGTTCTGTAGTTCATGTAGAACGCAGTCTGGGATGTTGTCAGGTCCCATAGATGCTGTGTTCTTGGCTTTGGAGAGTGTGTTTTTTACCTGTGCAGCCATGATTACAGGTACTTTGCATTCGTCCAGTATAGAGATGGGCCCTTTAGGGGATGAGAGAGGGGTAAAGTTAGCACTGAACCTATCTGCCAGGATGTTGGCAATATCAGTTGGTTTTGTATATTTAGTGCCATTGTGCAGTAACTCAGAGCAGATCTGAGTGTTGCCATTGAGATTCTTGAAATAGCTATAGAATGCTTTGTGGTTGTCTTTAGAATCTGTGGCGATTTTGTTTTCATAACTAGCTTTGGAGGATTTTATGAGGGATCTCAGCTTCTTACTGAGGCTGACCACAGAGTTCCTCCAGTCATGGGATTTTACTCTTTTTTGCAACAGTTTCTTTCTTCTGTTGTAGAGTTTGTTTATAGCAGGGTACCACCATATTGGCTTCCTTTTTTTGGAGGATAGCATCTTGGTTCTCTTAGGGATTGCACGATGGCAGACCACCTCCTCACCATTTTTACCTATCCAAACAGCTGTCCCTCAAGGATATATTCTAGGTTCCCTTCTCTCTAATATTTTCATTAATAAGCTACACTCCTCTTGCTGCACCTCATCACTGCTCTAATACACCAATGATTCTGCTCTTATTACCCTCTCCAACAACCCTACTGACCTTTACTCCCTAATACAGACTTCTTTTAATACCATTGAATACTGGTTAATTGATAACTAGCTCATACGTAACCCAAAGAAAACTAAGCTTTTTCTTTTCCTTCCAAAATCTATGTCCTACCTTAAAACTTCTTTCAGTCTTCCCTCCCTAGACAACACCATCTTTCATGCTGACTCCCATACCAAACTTGTAGGCATTACAATTGATGAGCAACTGAAATTTGACCATCATATCCAACTTTCCATAAAAAAGAGCAACCAAAAACTCCGGCTACTGTATAGACACAAAATATTCTTATCCACCACCTTGAGGACTTCTCTTGCTCAAGCCTGTCTTCTCCCCTGCCTACTCTACGCTTCTCCTATTTTTACCCACATCCAAGCAAATCTTACATCCAGACTTGAACAAACTTACAACCAGATAGTCAGATTTGCCTGTAACTTACCTTACAAAATCCATCACTGCCTTACTCTTAAACAAATACAGTGGCTTGAATTCCCTCAGCTTCTCCAGCTTTCTCAGCTACAGATGGCACACTCTACTTTACAAACCTGCAGATTCCTCTTCCATGTCCACCCTCCTATCCCTTTACAATCCTACATGATCTCTTTGTAGCACTGACCAACTGCTACTTAACAAATACAGGCCAAACAAAAAATGGGCACATTACTTTATAAATGCTCCATATCTCAAACTTGGAACAAATCCCAACTAATATGTTCTATCCACTCTTCAATGCTATTCAAAAGAGAATTGAAAAACTGCCTTGCTAACTCTCCTTCCTGCGCCTGTCACCACCCTACTTAGCATTTACTCCCCCACTGTCAGACTATAAGAATCCTCCTCTCCTTGCTTTTATATAACTTAATAACAGCCATTACTATGGTTCCTTAGTAATGCTACTGAAGAACACTATACTCAGAACTCTTATTTTCTCTTCCATAGCTACCTTACTTTCCCACCCTCTTCTCATAACTGTTTTTTTCTTTCACTATCCTGTGTCTCCTTAACTTTCCTCCCCACTGTTCTACTTTAACCCTTCTCTCTAAAACTTCCTTTTCCTCTCTACCTACTCTGTCTCAAACATGAAAGTTGTTTTGGGGCTTGTTCTCTGATACCCTCATCTACCCTGTATGCCTTACTGTAAATCTACACTTTTATTCCATGTTTCTACCCATGGTATTTCTCAACTGTACTTTTTGTTGAATTTTATACTTTGTTAATATTATGGCATGAATCTACGTAAACATGTAATAATGTATTCATGTTCATATTAGTTATAAGATAACTTTGATATTGTTTTGCTATGCTGTATGTAGTAATGTACACATATTCATATTATTTGTAATGTAACTTTGACATGTTATGCTCATGGTTTATATGGAGCTTTTCTCCTCGGGTCTCTACTTAAAATGGGCTGCCAGCCCAGTGGGACTAACCCAGTCAATGAAAGACAAACAAACAAATAAATAAATAAATCTAACAAATCGCTGCCTTTCTGTGTCCCTCTGTCTGTCACTGTCTATGGGTTTACTTTGTCTGTACGAAGTTTCAGTACTTTGAAACCCACTTGGTCAAGACCAATTGTTCGAAGTACCAAAACATCACAATACAGCGCGGAATGGGAATATTCCCTTTTCCTCACTGTAGTGTGATCTTGGAATTGGTTTATTTAAGTAGGGTGGGTAGGGGGAGCACAGCCCTCACATGGGGGTGCAGAGGGGAGCTTGCCCCCCCCCCGCAAAACATGTTTTCTGTGTTTTTTTTTTTAGTCAGCCAATCTGGCGACTAGGCTTCAGTGAAAGTGCACTTTCGCTGAAGTAGGCATCTACTTTGTTTATTCAATGTAACGTATTTTCGAACAAACAAAGTAGCTCCCTCTCTCTATATATAATGTATACAAGGAAATCCTAAGTATATTTTTAAACATATTTTTTTTTACATCTGTCAAAACTGGTAAAACGTTTGAAATTCAACGTTCGATTATTTGCAATACTTTTGAGGTGGTATGCATGGCTAAAGAAAGTTCCAGTTGGTCAAAACACCTGCATGTGAATGCAGCACATCTCTTTACACCTAAGTGATTTGAGATGTATAAAAGAGTGTCGTATGTAATTTAAACATATCAAAACAAAGTCTTCAGCCCAGTTTTTGTTTGTGATTATTGATAAGGTTGATACCTCTTGAAGCTGTATGCCAGTGTGGCAGGAAGTTTTAGATTGCAAAGAGAAGGATATAGATTATACTATTAGAAGCATTGTATTGCCATGGTCTGAATGAGAATTTGTGAAGTACCACTGGACTTTTTATGTTACTTAGTGTTAATATATTTTATTATTTTTATTGCTGTGATATAATTATATTTTTATGGCATACAGGGTTTACATTTACAGCACTTCTTGATGTGATCACATAATGATTCTGTTTTGTATTTAAATTTTCTAACAATATCTAGTTCTTTAGATACACACCAAAAAAGATGATTTGGCAAAACCACTATTGTGTGAACTGAATACATTCCATAATGGTGCTGGAATATGCTTATTTTTTCCATGTACCACTCTAGGCTATGTGCAATCATCTTTAAAGCATTTAGACTATAAATATATATATATTTATAATATAGAAAGATTTACTAAAGCAAATAAATTCCACATCCAAATAATTATCAGCAGTTAAACCCTTCAGCAACAACCACCGAAATATGTCCCCAAAAACAGGAAACAATCTTGCATGGATGGTAAGGAACACAGCTCAGCAAATGTATAACACCACTCAAAACACCAGCACTCTTTTATAACGCAGAAGGATCTGGTGAAGCAAATAAATTCCACATCCAGATAGGTATCAGCAGTAAAATCCTTCAGCTAAAGCCACACACACACACACACACACACACACACACACACACACACACACACACACACACACACACACACACACACACACACACACATAAAGCAACAAAACACAATATTGCATGAAGAGTAAATGTTTAGCATATGAAACCACTCAAAGTGCCAGCACCCTTTTATACTACAAAAGGAATTATTGAAGCAGATAAATTCTGCATCCAAATATGCATTAGTATTAAAAATGTCAGTAGCAGCCGCGGAATATTTTCTAAAAAAAAAAAAAAAAAACAGAAACAATGTTTTACTACTGACATCTATCTGGATGTTGTGCCCTGCAAAAAGTTAAGGTATGTTTGCCCTGCTGAAGTTTTCTATGAAATGTGTTTGCACATCAGCAGTGGGAGAGATGAAGAAAGTAGACAAGTATAAGCAGATGAGGTGCATGGCAAAGAGAGAGGTGGTGAAGGCTAAGGATAAGGCATATGAAGAGTTGTATGAAAGGTTGGACACTAAGGAAGGAGAAAAGGACCTGTAACGATTGGCTAGACAGAGGGACCAAGCTAGGAAAGATGTGCAGCAGGTAAAGGTGATAAAGGATAATGAGGGAAACATACTCACAAGTGAGGAGAGTGTGTTGAGGAGATGGAAAGAGTACTTTGAGGGGTTGATGAATGAAGAGAATGAGAGGGAGAGAAGGGTGGATGATGCTGGGATAGTGAATCATGAAGTACAATGGATTAGCAAGGAGGAAGTAAGGATAGCTATGAAGAGGATGAAGAATGGAAAGGCTGTTCGTCCAGATGACATACCTGTGGAAGCATGGAGGTGTTTAGGTGAAATGGCAGTGGAGTTTTTAACCAGATTGTTTAATGAAATCTTGGAAAGTGAGAGCATGTCTGAGGAATGGAGAAAAAGTGTTTTGGTACCGATTTTTAAGAATAAGGGTGATGTGCAGAGCTGTAATAACTACAGAGGGATTAAATTGATCAGTCACAGCATGAAGTTATGGGAAAGAGTAGTAGAAGCTAGGTTAAGAAGGGACGTGATGATTAGTGATCAGCAGTATGGTTTCATGCCGGGAAAGAGCGCTACAGATGCGATATTTGCTCTGAGAGTGTTGAAGTACAGAGAAGGTCAGGAGGAGTTGCATTGTGTTTTTGTAGACTTAGAGAAAGCATATGACAGGGTGCCTAGAGAGGAGTTGTGGTATTGTATGAGGAAGTCGGGAGTGTCAGAGTAGTATGTAAGAGTGGTACAGGATCTGTATGAGGGTAGTGTGACAGCGGTGAGGTCTGTGGTGGGAGTGACGGATGAGTTTAAGGTGGAGGTGGGGTTACATCAAGGATCAGCTCTGAGCCCTTTCTTATTTGCAATGGTGATGGACAGATTGACAGACGAGATCAGACAGCAGTCCCCTTGGACTATGATGTTTGCAGATGACATTGTGATCTGTAGTGAGAGTAGGAAACAGGTGGAGGAGACCCTGGAGAGATGGAGATATGCTCTAGAGAGAAGAGGAATGAAGGCCAGCAGGACTAAGACAGAATATATGTGTGGGAATGAGAGGGAGGCTAGAGGAATGGTGAGGATGCAGGGAGTTGAGTTGGTAAAGGTGGATAAGTTTAAGTACTTGGCATCAACAGTTCAGAGTAATGGTGAGTGTGGAAGAGAGGTGAAGAAGAGAGTACAGGCAGGGTGGAATAGGTGGACAAGAGTGTTAGGAGTGATTTGTGACAGACAAGTACCAGTAAGAGTGAAAGGGAAGGTCTACAAGAGGGTAGTGAGAACAGGTATGTTATATGGGTTGGAGACGGTGGCATTGACAAAAAGACAGGAGTCAGACCTGGATGTGGCAGAGTTAAAGATGTTAAGATTTGTACGGGGTGTGACTAGGATGGACAGGATTACGAATCAGTATATTAGAGGGTCGGCTCAGGTTGGACAGTTTGGAAACAAAGCAAGAGAGGCGGGATTGCATTGGTTTGGACATGTGCTGAGGAGGGATGCTGGGTATATTGGGAAAAGGATGCTAAGGATGGAGCTGCCAGGTAAGAGGAAAAGAGGAAGGCCTAAGATAAGTTTTACGGATGTGGTGAGAGAGGACATGCAGGCGGTTGGTGTGAAAGAGCATGATGCAGAGGACAGGAGGAAATGGAAACAGATGATCCGCCGTGGTGACCCCTAACGGGAACAGCCAAAAGAAGATGATGATGATTATGTATATGTATATGTATATATATATATATATATATATATATATATATATATATATATATATATATATATATATATACACACACACACACACACACACACACACACACATATATATATATATATATATATATATATATATATATACATACAGACATACATACTTATACTTGCAGATCTCCTTCATTAAGTCAAATTACCAAAACGTTGAGTGTAAAAACTTTGAGAACATAATATCTAAATCCCAAAACACAGAAAATTGAAAACATTGAGTGTTGTAATATTGTATATGTTACAGTGCTAGTACTGTAGAGTTTATTTGGTAGTATCACTTTAAGAAGTTATGCAGTCTTGTAACTAAACATGGCGGAGGTAATGTTAAATGCTGAGAGTTAACTTTTGGATTTTGTGGTTAAAGTTTGGTAGAAATGGGTAGGGAAGTTTTTATTTTTGGAATGGATTTTTGGTGGTAGTGGCAGTTAAAGTGTCAGGACAAGTGACTAGATGAGTGTTTGTTGGATGTGTGAAGGTGTTTTGTGCACAAAACAGGTGCGTGTTTGAAACTTATGGACATCATGGCACAGTGGGGATTGGGAAATTTACCTTTTCTCCACTGTAGTGCAATCTCGGAGTTGGCATATTTAATTTGTAGGGGGTGTGGGGGGTGTAGGGGGACAAAGCTCCCCTAGAAAAATGTAGAAAAGGCATAATCCAGAGTATGTACATTCAGATGCAATGTTTTAGGTGATAGAAGGGAGTAACGTTGCAAAATTAGTTTTAAATAATGTTTTTGATGTTATGTACGTGTGATATTTAGACTGTCGATTTTATGGATTTTCAACTTTTTGTTATTTTAGTTGTTATGGTCTTGATATTTTGTACCTTGAGATTTTGGCAATTCCACTTAATGAAAGAGATCCATGCATGCATATGATTTATGTTTTACAACTTAATCCAGGGTGTATTATTGAGATTTTTACTTTTTATTTAGTTTTTACTGTGGTGACCCCTAACCTGGAAAAGCCGAAAGACACGACAACTTTCCTGCACTACCTTACCTCACTGAAATGCTTATCTTTTCATAGTATGTGTGCAGCTTGTTCCCCTACACTGTTCTGCAACAGTATTTCATGATAATGAAGAGGATGTAATAAACATCAACTGTGAATGGAATCTAATAAATACCCTGAGGTACAAAGTACTGAGCTGCATTGCACCATAGTAATACACATCACCTGTGAATGGACTCTAATAGGTATCCCAAGGTACAAAGTACTCTAATAAATACCCTGAGGTACAAAGTACTGAGCTGTACTGCACCACAGTTATAATCATCATCTGTGAATGGACTCTAATAGGTATCCCAAGGTACAAAGTACTCTAATAAATACCCTGAGGTACAAAGTACTGAGCTGTACTGCACCACAGTTATAATCATCATCTGTGAATGGACTCTAATAGGTATCCCAAGGTACAAAGTACTCTAATAAATACCCTGAGGTACAAAGTACTGAGCTGTACTGCACCACAGTTATAATCATCATCTGTGAATGGACTCTAATAGGTATCCCAAGGTACAAACTACTCTAATAAATACCCTGAGGTACAAAGTACTGAGCTGTACTGCACCACAGTTATAATCATCATCTGTGAATGGACTGTAATAGGTATCCCAAGGTACAAACTACTCTAATAAATACCCTGAGGTACAAAGTACTGAACTGTACTGCACCACAGTTATAATCATCATCTGTGAATGGACTCTAATAAAAATGCTGAAGAACAAAATAATGACTCTACACAGTACCATGGTAATAAACATCATGTTTGGATTACCCTGGCATCATGCCACCCGACCTTTAGAGAAGCTTTATACAGTTTGTAGAGAAATTAACGGTAAGTTAGTCTTATGCAAATAGGAATTGCAATATGAAGTGAGGGAAAAACAGGCTTATTGTATCTTTAGAGAGCAATATCAGAGCTTTGGCCGGCTAACATCTACCTGAAATCAGCTGGACGTATAAGTGAATTTAAGTACACTTTTATCTGCTCTTTTGCATATAGTACTGTATTTATTTTATTTATGTGTGTTTTTGTCTGAATATTAACTCAACTGAAATTGTGGCTGTCTCTCTACCGAGTACTTATTAGAATTTCTGTGTAGCCATTGATAGCAGTAGGGGTAGTTTCACCTCATCACTGACATTCTGTCTTGCCTTATATAAATGGTACATTTTGAGTTATCTCTGCTTAATATCAGAGCTTTGGCCGGCTAACATCTACCTGAAATCAGCTGGATGTATAAGTGAATTTAAGTACACTTTTATCTGCTCTTTTGCATATAGTACTGTATTTAATTTATTTATTTGTGTTTTTCACTGAATATTAACTCAACTGAAGTTGTGGCTATCTCTCTACAGTTAATTCCTCACCCACCCTCCCTGTTCTTGTTTTGGTGTTAATGTTGGTGGCTTTGAAATTGCCTGCCCCTCTTGTAGATTTGTATTTGGATACTCCTTCTGGGCCCATCTCATTTGCTCACTCAACTGAGTGCAGTGAGATCATACTCTGATTTCAGGCACTCCTACTTTGTACAAAGAGAGCATTTGGGAAGGACAACCCCTATAGCTTCTTAATCCTGCTCTGTTCCCTCCCTCACAAAAAAAAAAAAAAAAATATATATATATATATATATATATATATATATATATATTTTTTTTTTTTATTCAGCTGCTCTTACTGTAACTGTCTTAGTTGCTCCTCTGCATGCTGTTATCTGTTCAGTCGCTCTTAGTCTGCACTTATTACTGCTTGTTAATAGCCATCTAATTTACTGCCTTCTTCCCTTGTTTTTTAGTCATTTGTTAACTTAATTGCATTTATTTGAACTGTATTTACCGTAGTGTTGCTACACACTCGGGTGTGCTGGCCTGCACTACAATTTGAATTATATTTACTGCTGTTTTAGCTGCTTTCTGTAACAAAAAATAATTCTAAGCTTGTTTCCTGCCTTTCCTGTATCTACCATGGGAAGAGTGGGTTTGGCCCTGAAATTGTAGTTCATTGGCCATTTGGGTAGTTTTTCTATCTCTTTCTACTTTCTGGTTAAAAGTCCGTTTTGCGTTTGGTCCCCTCCTTTCCTATAACTAGTGTAGTCCAGGTACAGATTTGCTGTATCCAGGACTGTCGGTAAGCTTCTGAGCCCCCCAAGCCCTTCTGTGTTGTAGAGAAGCCTTCTAGCCTATCAGTGGGAGTGGTAAGCACTAGGTAACCTATCTACCACAGGAGGAGTGGTTTCTGGCCCAGAAATTATAGTTTATTGGCAGTTTGGGAAGCTTTTCCATCTCTTTCAACCTTCTGATTTAAAAGACTGTGTTTGCGCTTGTTTCCTGCCTTTCATGTTACTAGTCTAGTCCAGGTACAGATTTGCTGTATCCAGGACTCTTTGTAAGCCTCGGAGCCCCCCAAGCCTTTCCGTGTTGGAGGGAAGCCTTGTAGCTTATCAGTGGGAGTGGTATGCATCAGGTAGCCTATCTACCACAAGAGGAGTGGTCCCTGGCCCAGAAAATGTAATTATTGGCTGTTTGAGCAGTTTATTTTCCATCTCTTTCAACTTTCTGGTTTGAAAGCTGCACTTGTGCTTATTTCCCGCCTTTCCTATAACTAGCCTAGTCCAGTTACAGAGTTGCTGTATCCAGGATTGCTACTAAGCTTCTGAGCCCCCCAAGCCTTTCTGTGTTGGAGGGAAGCCTTCTAGCTTATCAGTGGGAGTGGTAAGCACTAGGTTGCCGATCTTCCACGGGAAGAGTGAGTTTTGGCCCAGAAATTGTAGTTTATTTGGCCGTTTGGTCAGTTTTCCATCTCTTTCAACTTGCTGGCTTAAAAGCCTACTTTTGTACTTGTTTCCCGTCTTTCCTGTAACCAGTTTAGTCCAGGTACAGATTTGCTGCATCCAGGATTCTTTGTAAGCTTCTGAGCCCCCCCAAGCCTTTCTGTGTTGGAGGGAAGCCTTCTAGCTTATCAGTGGGAGTGGTAAGCATTTGGTAACCTATCGACCACGAGAGGAGTGGTTCCTGGCCCAGAAGTTGTAGCTATTGGCCGTTTGGGCAGTTTTTTTCCATCTCTTTCAACATTCTGGTTTAAAAGCCGCACTTGCACTTGTTTCCCACCTTTCCTGTAACTAGCCTAGTCCAGATACAGAGTTGCTGTATCCAGGACTGTTGGTAAGCTTCTGAGCCCCGCAAGCCTTTCTGTGTTGGAGGAAAGCCTTTTAGCTTATCAGTAGGAGTGGTAAGCATTAAGTAGCCTGTCTACCATGAGAGGAGAGGTTCTTGGCACAGAAATTGTAGTTTATTGACCATTTGGACAGTTTGTCCATCTCTTTCAACTTTCTGGTTTAAAAGACCACATATGCGCTTGTTTCCCATCTTTCCTGTAACTAACCTACTGGGTAGCACTAGAAAGCATTAAACTGATACAAGTCTTCAAGCATAGAAGAGAGACTTTGAAGTGATTAAGTATCAGTTTTCAGTACTTTCTTGCTGTACTTAACTGTTTTCAGCCTAAACGCAGATTTTCCAGCGTTTATTGTAATTTAAAAGCTTTTTTTCACATATTGTACTTATTTGACTGCCTGCACTTTTAAAAAGTTGTTTTTTGTTTAAATAATTTGTTTAACTGTTGTAGGCTACACAGTAAAGTCCGATAGCCTTTTATGATCGTTTGTAGTCGTTTAAAGCTGTTTTAAGTGTATTTTTTTTACTGTTTTTGCCTTATCTTTTCAAAAAAAAAAAAAAATTTTCTAAGCTAGTATAGTCCAGTTTTCAGGCTAGTACTGAATTCAGGGCTGTGATACTAGTTTCTGAGTTGCCCATACCTTACTTGGATAGAAGGAAGTTTCTCTGTTCACCTGTGAGAGAGAGGAGCTTTGAGCAACCTATCTGTCCCTGGAGGAGTGGTTCCAGCCCAGAAGTTAGTAGTTTATTGGCCATTTTGGGCTAATTTCTCTCTCTTTCATTTCCCTACTATAAAAACAGTGTTTGCATGGTTTTGCGCACCGGGCAGTGCCGGTTAGCTACTGTTAAATTATTCCCGGCTCCACTAAGTCTCCTCTTCAGTTTTTCCTTTGAAACTAGTCTAACTCTCAACCTAAGCACTCAGGAAGAATCTTACAGCCCAGCACTTGCTCAGACCTAATAGTAAGCACTAATATACCCTGACACTGATTGCCCAGCAGGGCAAGGCTCTTTATTCACCCCTCACCAACCAAGTGACTAAGCAGGTCACCCTACTATTCAGGCATGACCAAAGGGCAACTTCAGGTGCACTCTCCAGTCCAGCTGGTGAATCTGTGTATCCTGAGGCAATGTTACAACTGCCTCATGTACACAGACAACCCTCTCCTCCTACCACAAAACACTAACATATGCGAGAGATGCAATTATACAGCCAAACTGGAAGCTAAGCAGTCTCCACCCAAGACTGGAACAGACAGTCAAGAGGATAAGGATAACACTTGCACCACAACTCCAGCCGCACACAGACCTACTAAAACAGCACTGGCAAAAAATACACATAAATACACAAAATCATACACAGAGGCTCTAAATAAAAACCTGCAAAAGCATCAGAGAATCGGAGACCTCTAAAGCAGACATCCAAACAACCTGCACTTCCCGTCACAAACCAGACAACACATAAAACACAAAATCAGTGTGCCACACAATCACAGCCCTTAAGACGAAATAACATACCTAACACACTAGGAATAGGTGACATCCCACTCACTAGGCTGGACAAGCAGAAGGTTACTGTTAGCTGCCTGTCAGGAGCCAGAATCCGCCACATAACACAAGCACTCAGGTCACTTCAGAAAAAGTACAAATATGACTCTGTCATTGTTCATGTTGGTGTGAATGACCTGAGATGTACCTCCCTGGACTACATGAAAAGAGACATGGAAGAGCTCTCTGATCATGTAGCCCAGGCTGGTATGACCCTGACCCTGAGTAGCATCCTGCCCTCACCAAGAATGATACCTCAGTATAAAGAAAAAATGATCAATTTCAACAATTGGCTAAGCTTCTGGTGTCATTCAAAGGGGATCCAGTGTCTGTCAGCCTGGGATGACATGCTCAACAAGCCGCGTTGCTTTGCAAGAGACAGCTTGCACCTGTCACCCCTAGGTTTTTGAATACTGGCCAAGGCTCTTGCTGACCCCATAGTGCAAGGTTCAAAAGTCAAACCCACCTCCGTAAACAGCACAATTAACAAAAAACTGAGGGTTATGCTACTCAATGCCAGGAGTTTAAATCTCAAAATGCACGCGCTCAAAGCACTCCTCAGTATGGAGAACGTCGACATTTGTGCAGTAACTGAAACCTGGTTCAAGGCTCCAGAGAGCACCCCAGCACTACCAGGCTACAACTCATACCACACATTTCAGCCACAGAACACGAACCGAAACACAAAAGGGTTATATGAATATGGGTGTATCCATATTCCTCAAGGATACCTACACCTCCAGGTTAGTGGCGCAGCATGATACCTCTGAGATCATCCATGTGCAACTAACATTGGGCAAATCTGCAATGCAAACTGTGGCCTGCTACAGATCATCCTCCATGAGCCAGGACCACCGTTCCACCTTTCTGGAGACACTGGAAAACATTAAGGTCCAACCAAACATCCTGATATTGGGTGATTTCAATTACCCTACCATTCACTGGGAAAACTACTCGAGTACAAATTCCCAAGCCCAGCGCTTCCTGGAATTCATCAACTCAAACACCCTGGATCAGCTGGTAAACTCCCCTACCAGAGGTGAAAACATATTGGACCTGGTCATCACCAACATGGGTGACAGGTGTTCCACACCAGAGGTCAGCCCATCACTGGTTAGATCAGACCATAAACTAATCACTCTGGATGTCCACACCCCACCACCACCCCCAACTAAGGAAACCACAGTAAAAAAACTTTTCTAAAGCAAACTTTACCTTACGTAAGACCGAGGTGGTAAGTTTCACAGTCCCCACTCTAAAGGATAATGCTGCCCAAGATGCAGAAACCTTTACAAATGCACTCTATGAGCACCTACAAGGATGCGTGGATCGTGCCATCCCTAGCAAAACCAAAACTCACTCCTCTAAGAGAAGGAAACCAGTTTGGTGGACCCCTGCAATAAACAGGCTATACAACAGAAGGAGGAAATTAGTTCAGAAAAAAAGCAAATCCCAAGAAGGAAAGACTTCCCTGATCAGTATCTGTAAGAAACTTAGGTCCCTCATGACATCCAAGGCTAACTTCGAAAGAAAAATAGCCAAGGATTCAAAAGATAACCACAAAGCCTCCTTTAGCTATGTTAAGAATCTAAGTGGCAACTCACAGATATGCAATGAACTAGTGCAAAATAGCACAAAATATACTGAACCTACTGATATTGCCAACATCCTGGCAGATAGATTCAGTGCAAACTTCACCCCCCTCTCACTTCCAAAACGGCCCACAACAATACCGGAAAAGTGTAGTGTCCCAAACATCACAGGCACACAGATGAAAACAGCCCTTTCAAAAGCCAAAAACACAGTGTCAATGGGACCAGATGGTGTCCCAGGCTGCATCCTGAATGAACTACAGAACAAACTAACCCCCCACCTAAACACACTGTTCAACCTCAGCCTCTCCACAGGTTACATGCCTATAGAATGGCGGACAGCAATGGTTATTCCTCTCCACAAAGGAGGGGCCACAATTGACCCTGGTAACTATCGCCCCATAAGCCTAACTAGCCTGGTCTGCAAGGCTATGGAGCGCATCATCATGGAATTCATTAACAAAGACATTGGGAACCTCCAAACACTTGATCTGACCCAGTTCGGCTTTGTTATGGGCAGATCATGCCTACTAAACCCGGTTGACTTCTTTGAGACAGTCACCAAGGCCTTAGACGAGGGAAAGGTGGTTCACACAGCCTACCTTGACCTCACCAAGGCTTTTGACACCATTCCCCACTCGGGTATTACAGAAAAACTCACCAGCCTGAACATAAACCCCTATGCCACGAGATGGGTTGCCAACTGGCTTACAGACAGAACTCACTTGGTAAGAATAGTGGGCTCCAGATCCGATGCTAAACCAGTCACAAGTGGTGTCCCACAAGGCTCAGTCCTGGGACCCCTACTGTTCAGCATATACTTCTCAGAAGTACAGGCAAACACAGGAGGAGTATGGCTAACCAAGTTCGCCGATGACTGCAAACTGGGAGCCATAATTGACTTTCCGGCTGACACAGACATCCTCCAAAAGGGCCTTACTGAGATGGACACCTGGTGTCAAAGTCATGGCCTCAAGCTAAATGCCAAAAAATGCATAGTCATCCCGTTTGCGAAAAACAAAACACCCACAAATTACCACATAGGTGGCAGCCCCCTTAGTACAGAAGAGGTAATAAGAGATCTGTGGACCCAGGTAGATCGTAATCTCTCCTTTGACAATCATATTGCCAAAGTAGTTAGGAAATCCTTCTATGTGGCCCATCTAATTACTAAAGGGTTCGTATCTAGAAATAAAGAGGTTATAGTGCCCTTCTACTCGTCACTCATTAGACCCATCATGAAGTACAATGCCCCATTTGGGATGTACCTCACAAGACACTTCCAACAGCTGGAAAGACCACAAAAGTACCTCACTAAGAGGATTACTGGCCTCAAACATATGTCCTATGCAGCCCGACTGAAAAAATTCTGGCTGTACTCAGTGGCATATCACTTACTCAGAGGTGATCTCTGCCTGACTTACAAAGCCATGTCCAACTCAGAATTGATGAACATGCTCCACCTAAAGAAATCCAAATCACTACATGCCACGCACTCTAGTGAGCTAAACCTCGCCACAACAATAAGTAGAACATGCTGGAGGGATAGATTCCTGTCACAGAGAGTCCCCATGCTTTGGAACAAAATTCCAAATTACATCAGGCAGAGCCCCTCACTAACACTCTTCAAGAGAAACCTTGATGAGTGGATGGGTAACAGAAAATACACCCCTGGGATCACTTCATTGGTTCTGCTTGACAGAGGATCAGTTAATTAATCAATGGGGCAGCGAAAGCCGACACACTCTGGCTAGGCTTATAAATGCCCTCGGGCAGATAGCCTAGTACCTACCTATTAAACTATGAACCTATAAGTCAGGGAAGAGAATTAGATTGCAGTAAGGAAGCAAGTGAAGAAGAGAGAGCAAGGAAGTATAAGGAATGAAAAGGTACTTGTTCACATTTAGGGATATAGTTTATCCTAGATTTGAGCAAGAACAGAGCCAGACTTTAGCTAGGAAGTCTTTCAGGTTGGATTTGAAAGATGGGATGGAGGGTATAGATAGACCTGATGGATACAGGTAAGGCGTTCCAGGTCTAAACAACCTTGTACTAATACAGACAATGCCTAGGAGATTTGCTAGGTTTGTAGACAGACAGGAATTTTTGGTCATTGGATCACAATGACTTACTGGGAACATGGTTGTGTAGAATGTACTGCTTGACAGGCAGATGGATGCTGGATAATTTTATAGGTGGTAAGAAGTTGTGTATATGTTAGTTGATGTGGCAGTTCTAAGCAGCTTAGTCTTTTCATTGTTGACAGTGGTTCGTTCTGAAAGGGGTATGTGCTGCAAATTTAGCAACTTTGTTTTAGCATTGTTCAAGTTTTAATTTTTGTGAAACTAGGAGGCTGGTAAGGATGGCAGCACCATAAAGAAGAGTGGAAGAGAGATGAGTAGTGGTAAATGTAGCTTTAGTTGCATCAGTGAGAAAGTTTTTGGCTCTGTAAAGCATTCCTAGTTTATGATGAGTTTTTCATGCAATTTAGTATATGCGGGTTGAAAGTAAGATTGACATCCACTATCACCCCTAAAGGTTTGCTATGAGAACTGACTTCAATGGTTGTATTATCAAGAGAGATGATTTTAAATTTAGGTTTTTTTCCATGAGAAAGAGATTTGGGGAAAAAGTAGTAGTTTGGTTTCTTTTGAGTTGACCATGAGTTGTGAGTTATGAAGCCATGTTTCAGTGGCTGTTAAAGCTTTCTGAGTAATTTTTTGGAGGTGTACCATATTATCAGATGTGCAAATGAGAGTGGAATCATCTGCATATTGTATTAGGATGGCCTGTTGTGTGCGAGTACAGATAGTGTTGGTGAAAATGTTAATGAAGAGAGCACCAAGGATAGAGCCTTGTGGTGCACCGGTGGGGACTGGGAGATAAGAGAGAATGGAGTGCAATTTTACTGGGTAATACATACTGGACAGGTAGTTTTTGACCCACAGAAGGGTGGGCTGAGAGACACCTAGTAAGGACATTTGAAGCAGAAGTTTGCTGTGACAAACTTACATAAAATGCACTGTGCCTGCATAGCATGACAGTAATAAACATAATCTGTAAGTGGAGTGTAATTATATATGCCAAGCTACAAAGTACTGAGCCTGCCCATCAACACAGTAATAAACATTGTCAGAGAATGGACTATAAAAATGTCACGAGATACAAAGTACTGAGCCTGCCCATCAACACAGTAATAAACATTGTCAGAGAATGGACCATAAAAATGTCACGAGATACAAAGTACTGAGCCTGCCCATCAACACTGTAATAAACATTGTCAGAGAATGGACCATAAAAATGTCACGAGATACAAAGTACTGAGCCTGCCCATCAACACAGTAATAAACATTGTCAGAGAATGGACCATAAAAATGTCACGAGATACAAAGTACTCAGCCTGCACATCAACACAGTAATAAACATTGTCAGAGAATGGACCATAAAAATGTCACGAGATACAAAGTACTCAGCCTGCACATCAACACAGTAATAAACATTGTCTGAGAATGGACCATAAAAATGTCACGAGATACAAAGTACTCAGCCTGCCCATCAACACAGTAATAAACATTGTCAGAGAATGGACCGTAAAAAATGTCACAAGATACAAAGTACTCAGCCTGCACATCAACACAGTAATAAACATTGTCAGAGAATGGACCATAAAAATGTCACGAGATACAAAGTACTGAGCCTGCCCAGCAATGCAGTAATAAACATTGTCAGAGAATGGACCATAAAAATGTCACGAGATACAAAGTACTGAGCCTGCCCATCAACACAGTAATGAACATTGTCAGAGAATGGACCATAAAAATGTCACGAAATACAAAGTACTCAGCCTGCACATCAACACAGTAATAAACATTGTCAGAGAATAGACCATAAAAATGTCACGCGATACAAAGTACTCAGCCTGCCCATCAACACAGTAATAAACATTGTCAGAGAATGGACCATAAAAATGTCACGAGATACAAAGTACTAAGCCTGCCCATCAATGCAGTAATAAACATTGTCAGAGAATGGACCATAAAAATGTCACGAGATACAAAGTACTCAGCCTGCACATCAACACAGTAATAAACATTGTTAGAGAATGGACCATAAAAATGTCACGAGATACAAAGTACTGAGCCTGCCCAGCAATGCAGTAATAAACATCATCTTTTAATGGACTCTTATTACATATCTTGAGGTGCAAACTACTGAGTCTGCACAACACCACAGTAATAAATGTTGCCTGTGAATGGACTCTAATAAATAGCTGAGGTACAAAGTACCAAGGCTACACAGGACAACAGCAATGAACATCATCTTTGAATGGACTCTAATCAATATCCCAAGTACTGGATTCTAACACAATTTGCGAGACACAAATACTGCTGGTCTCTAATACCCTGTGGTACAAAGTACTGAGTCTGCACAGCACCACAGTAATAAACATCATGTGTGAATGGACTTTAATAAATATCCTAAGGTACAAAAATACTGAGTCTGCACAGCACCCCACAGTAATAATCATCACCTGTGAATGGACTCTAATAAGTATTCAGAGGTAGAAATTAGTGAGTCCACACAGCACCACAGTAATAAACATCAGAGGTTCTCCAGTTCGATTCATGTCTGGAGTGCCTTCTGTGCGGAATCTGCATGTCCTCCCTGCATTCATGTGGGCTTGCTCTGGGTACTGAGGTTTCCTCCCATGTTACAAAGAAATGGAAATGGAGCATTTTTCCCCGGGCCTCAGCTGGAAATTAGCTTTGTTCCAAGTTGGACTTTCCTGGTAAACAAATGTTAAATAAATAAATAAATAAAGGTGGTACCAATAACAACCAGTTGTGTGCAGATCTGGGTTTTTCCTTTAAGGTTTCTGGTATAGCTAAAGAAGGCTTTATGGTTATCCTTAGCAAAATAGGCTAATTTAAATTCATAGTTAGTTTTAGAATGCCTTACAAGGTGTCATATTTGCTTGTTTAAACCAAGGAGGGAATTCTTCCAATTAAGAGACTGTTCCTTCCTGCTTTTGGACAGCAATTTCTTTCTCTTATTGTATAACCTGTTAATGGCGGATGTCCACCAGGCAGGCTTGTTCTTTCTTCAGGATCTTGTTTTGATCATATCAGGTATGGCTGAGTCAATACATTTGTATAGATGCTTATACAAGGCATTGGTGTAAATCCCAGTATATGTGTCCATGCCATCAGTGAGGGCAGGGGCTATGAAGCTATTAATGCTGTCATGTATTAGGTTGTAATTGGCTTTGAAGAAATTTTTTAGTCTAGTTTCTGCTAATGAGGTCAGATGTTATTGTTACATCTAATGAGACTGAGTTATAATCAGACTTCACTAAGGAGGACTGCACACATGGGGTAGTGCAATGATCACCCATGTTATTGAGCACCAGATCCAGAATGTTTGGGTCCCTTGTGGGAGTGTCAACCAACTGGTCCAGGGCATTGGAGTTGATGAAGTCCAAGAACCTTTGGGAAAGTGTGTTATACACATATAATTTACTCAGTCTATGGATGGGTAGTTAAAGTCACCTAAAACCAGGTTGTTTGGTTGTATATTGAGTGATTCAAGTAGATCCAAGTATGCAGTATGGGTATCGTGGTTCATGAAGGGGGTCCTATAACTGGCAATAACTTGGAGAGGGATCTTAGATACATTTGAACCTGGATTAGTTGAATTGTTTTGTTTAACCAATCTAGAGGTGTACTTATCTTTGATGAATATTGATAGTCCACCTCCTTAGTTCTTGCATTTTCAGTTTCTGATCTAAATGTGTGGAAGGCATTATAACCTAGTATGGCTGGGGTGCCTTCTGCTCCTTAAACCAAGTCTCTGTGACTGCACAGATGTCAAAATCTTCTAAGGTGAGGGCTGCTTCCAGCAAGTGCAGTTTTAGGTTTAGACTCCTAGCGTTTAGCAGCATAACCTTGAGGTTGCTTTTTGAAGATATTTTATGTTGGGAATTTTGTTGTTGTGACATTGCCTAAAAAGGCACTATGGGGGAGGCATGATCCTTAGCCAGTAACTGAAATACCAGAGGTGACAGATGAAGGTTGGGATGTTGGCATAATGGTTAAGGCGCTTACCTTAGAAACACAAGGTGCAGGGTTTGATCCCCATATGGGGTAAATGGCTAGGCTTAAAATGGCCCCTGAGGACAGCTAGTTAGCCTAGTTCTAATTTATATATCTATATAAGACCATCTCTGGCAAAGCAGCATGGTCTATCTACCATGTATTCCTAGGATGACAGGTACTGGATCCCCATAGAATGACACGAGAAACTAAGCCAATTGTTGAAGTCAATCATTTTTTTATTTATATTGTGACATCATCTTATGTGAAGGTAGTATGCTGCTCAAGGCTAGGGACATACCTGCCTGACACACATATTCAGAGAGCTCAGTCATGACTCTTCTCATATAGTCCAGTAAGGTACTTCTCAAGTCATTCACACCAACATGAACTATGACAGAGTCATAACGATACTTGTTGTGGAGGGACATGAGTGCATATGTGATCTGACAGATTCTGATACCCGACAGACAGCTGACTGTAACCTTCTCCTTGTCCAGCCTGTTGAGTGGGACATCTGTGTGTCTCACTATAGAGTCAGCTATGACCAAACACTTTGGTTTAGATGTACTTTGCCTTAGGGGGCTTGTTTGGTGAGACACTTGTGCTTGTGGTTTTATATGTATTGAGAGCTGTAGGTACTGTATTAGGTGTAGCATGTTTGTGTTTCAGAGGTCTCTGGTGTTTGGGTAAATTTCTGGTGAGAACCTCTGCATATGATGATTTGTGTGTTGAGAGTGTGGTTTGTGCAGGATGTGTAGTATGTGGACTGACAACCTGTTCAGTGTCACTGTTCTGTGAATGACAGAGCAAGGATTCTAAATTCTTAGTGTATATGCATCTCACACAAATTGAGCTTGAGTGGTTTAGGAGTAGTGGGTTGTCAGTGTACATAAGGCAATTATTACATTGTCTCAGAATACTCATGTCAATCAGGATGGCAGGAGAAATGGACGAGAACTGACTATCCATAATACTAGGTGTAAATTTGCTTACTTTAATGAGGAAGGATGTGGTTTAATTGAGGGCTTAATGCTAGGTCTGTACTATTGGGGGTCTCAAGGGGTATAAGACTATTAGAGATTAGAAGATTTCAGTTTAAGTGATAAATGCTGTAGAAAGCCCAGCTGAGGTGCTCTCTGAGCAGCTAAGCACAATTTAAGAGTCTCATCAGTTGGAGCACGAGCAGCTTATAAGGGAAAATAAATCTACTTTCGCTTTTGAATCTATGACCGTCAATGGTTACCTCCACTCCATGGTGTCTGCGCAAACATGCGTTACATGCAAACAGATGCCTCAGGTTGCCCAGATAATGACAGTAGAGCAGTGGCTGGTCACCAAAGTCTATGGAGCTGTGTTAAAAGATGTACAAACCTGTGCAAACATGGGGCTTATGCAGCAACTGTGAAAACCCTTTTTTTTTAAAACAAGATAAGCAATTTTCAAACAGGCTGGCCAATGGAAATGCTCAATACTGAGTCTTTTCCAACAATCTCAATTCAGATGGGTCCTTTGCTACACTCTTCTGCCACAAGAGTGCAGGGGCCCTCTTAATGTAAGATGGCTGATTTTAGTGGTCAGATAATGCCAAACAGTCTAGATTCAGCAAATCTGAATCTAGCCCTTGCTATAAACTACACAAGTACTAGAAAATACAAAGTGCAGGAAGAACAGTCTCAAAAGGCAAACATTTGAAACAGTGAAACAGCAAAACAGTTAAAATGGATAAAAACAGTTAAATGTAAGAGGCAATTCAGTAATACACAGTTTAAAAATGCAGTACAGTGAACAAAAATACTTTTTTTTTTGTAGATTTCAAAGGATGCCTTGGATTTCATTTGGATTTACTCCAGAGATCAGAGAGAGCACACACCAATCCTAGAGCAGCTCCTGTAAAAGTGTGTACAACACCACAGTAATAAGCATTGCCTGCAAAGGGACTCTAATAAATATCCTGACGTACTTAAGTACTGAGCCTGCACAACAACACAGTAATAAATATCATCTGGGAATTTCCCGAGGCAGAGCGCCAAAGCAATAAGTATCATCTGTGATCACAGTCTAATAAATATCATGAGGTGCAAGAAACTGGGCCTGCATAGCAGGGCAGTAATAAACCTCATTTGTTTATGGACTCAAAAAATATCCTGAGGCAAAATGTACTGAGCCTGAACAGCATCACAGTAATAAACATCATCTGTGAGTGGACTTTAATACATAACCTGGGGTATAAAGTATTGAGCCTGCACAGCACCACAGCAATGAACATTGTCTGTGAATGGACTCTAATAAATATCCTGAGGTTAAAAGTACTGAGCCTGCGCAGCACCACAGTAATAAATATCATATGTGAATAGGCTCTAATACATATCCCAAAGTGCAATGCATCATAGTAATAAATATCAGCTGTGGATGTACTGTGATAAATATTTCAAGGTAGAAAGTACTGACTCTGCATAGAACTGTAAATAATAAACATTGTCTGTGAATGGACTCTAATAAATATCCCGATGAACAAAGTACTGGGCCTGCGCAGCACCACAGTAACAAACATCGTCTGTGAATAGACTCTAATTAATTTTATTTTTATTTTATTTATTTTACATTTGCTGACCGGGATAGTCCAACTGGATGCATGTCCATTTTCAGTGGAAGCCCAAGGAGAAAAGCTCCAAGGTAAGCAGTTAAGATTACAGATAACATTACATATTACAATTAGAATATTTACAGTGATTATATGCATAAACAAGTTATTCAAATTCCACAGGTTAGAGGTAATCCTGAGTGTAAGTCAGGATTAAGTTACACAAGTTGGCTGATTTAACAGTTTTTACTCATTCTAGAGGAGCGTTAGCCAGGCTTGATACATTGACATAGCCAGTTAAGTGCCAGATGTTGTTTGAGTCTTGTCCTAAATTGACACAGGGTAGTAAGTAAAGTAATATCGGCTGGGAGAGAGTTCCAGGATCTACCTACTGAGTTGGCAAAGAGAGAGTCACCAGCTGAATTATTAATTTTAGTAGTCTATTAGAGGATCGAAGTGGTCTAGGACTGTTATAAGGCATGATAATGTTTTTAAGTGCAGGAGTATTGTTTGGATTTATACAGTATTTTATAGGCCAAAATCAGTAGGTTATACTGGAGTAGGCTGGGTAGTTCTAGGCACCCAAGCTTGTGTAGATTGACACAATGATGTGTCCTGAAAGGCAGCCCAGTGGCAAATCTGGCAATGTGGTTGTAGCAGATTAAGAGTTTGTTAATGACAGACTTGTTAACTAATTAACAAGTTAATAATTAACATCCTGAGCTACAAGGTACTGAGCCTGCACAGGACCACAGTAATAAACCTTGTCTGTGAACTGACTCTAATAAATATCCTGATGTAGAAATTATTATTAAGTCTGTACAGCATAACAGTAAAAAACATTGCCAATGAATGGACTTTGAACATATACATCACCCCAGGAAAACCTTTAGTATGAAGCCTACCTAGAGTTTTAAGTTTGCCTGATAAGCAGCAGTGCTAAATGCATATGCATGCTGCAAGTCATACTTGCATGAATACAAGCACATTTTTGTGGCCAGGAAACCGTGTAAAGCAACATAAACACCTGCAGACATGCAGACTTGTTTACCTACGAGCAAACTAGTTCTGCAGGATTGCCTGGAACACCACAATGACTACCAGGGTTTAATATAAAGCAATATATACAGTTCTAACACATTATATGAAAGTGTAGTCAGTGCAGAGTAGTGTGCAAATCTGTTTTAGGCATACTGAATAAAAGTTTTGCTAGTGATCAGCAAGGGTACATAGACTGCATTCAAAATACGTATTCAGGGGAGGTGTGTGAATTGAAAAGAGAAAGTTTTCCAAGCACTTCACAAAGGCATCAGGTCAGAGGATGGATGGGAGGGACGTGAGGAGGAATGAAAACACGGGGAAGACAGCAGGTGGTAATATACAGTAGATGAGGTAATGTCAATGTACGTACACCACAAAGACAAGGCAGTTGTAGCATAATCACATATCTACATGACACAGTACATACTGTTATTAACAACTCCTGTGTGTGTATAGTCATATTGTCATATAATTATATATAATTGTATATTATGTGACTGTCACACAAGGTGACATATCAGTGGAGAAAGTTTTTCATGACATAAGCATCCTGACATGATCACTGGAGAGGACATTTATCAAGGACAATATATACAATAGGTGGTAGGTGCAAATTGTGAAACTGTGCAAAATGAGTTGCCTGAATATGAATGTAATGTCATTATAGGTCTCAGCCAAATGGAACACATAGCAACAGGACATGGAAAACAGTAGACAGAAGCACGCATAACCATGGACAATATCAGAATAATACCACCATTAATCTGTGTCACTGACATAACATATGTGATTGTGAGTTATTATACATGGTTCTGCAAGAGCATACTTGTGCAAGTGTCATGATTTGTCACAAATCTATGAGGGGAATCAAGCACACCTTCCTCAAAAGTTAACATCTTTCAGATGTGTTGAGGGACACTGTTACACCTGTAGTTGAAATGACAAGCAATCCTAGTGAGTTGACAGGTTTGTATGGCAAATATATGCCACAATCCACACTTTCATGAATGCAACGCATGCCATCAGTGTTGTCAATCAGCTATCTATGTACTGTGTGCATCACAGGAACACATATCACACATACATCTTGTATAACACCTTGAAGGGGGTTCTGCACTCTCAACCCATAATTGTTATGCATGAAAAAGAATACTTAGGTATGGATGATAAGATGTGCAGGAGCAAACTATGGCAAAAGTGAGTAACTCATCCTTGGAAGATGTGTTGATAGGTACATGCAAAAGGGTGCATTGTCGTCAATTATTGGTACAATGGGGGCTGAGAACAATGGAACTATAATGCCCTTTGATGTGGATGCCCTGCACATACTCAATCGTGCTACATACAAGGCACTAGTCACCACTTTGGGCACATGCTGGTGGACATTCCACATACCATCTACCTCAGTACTTTTTGTTGAGTTGTTGTTGAGTCTTTCAGCTTTTCCCGGTTAGGGGTCACCACCGCGGAACTCCGGTCCACTAATTACATGCTGAGTTACCAGCCCTGATGCACAATCTTCAACAAAGGTACACCCATTCACGCATGTCTCCACGCAGAAGACGCTCTAGCTGAGAATCGAACCGGACAACATCTTACTGTGAAGCGACAACGCTACCGCAGCATCACCACCGCGGGTATACCATCTACCTCAGTACACAGAGTCCAAATGAACAGATGATAAATTAGCAAGCAAAGGAGAGTAGTATTGCTGGAATTGAATTCAACCTCAAGTCTTGGTGAGCACCTTCATGAGGTGGACCCTGTTTTCACAAGATCTTACCAAGACAATACTGATATATAGTATATGTCAAGGACAGAAGAAGGTTACAAAATAAAAAAGACAGTTGGGTGCACAAGACCCAGGATAAAAAAAGTGCCCAGTCCTAATAGGCGTACTGGTGCCAGGACTGGAGAAAATGACAGGATGTCTCCCTGTTGTAGAAGGTAGTAGTCCACAAAAATCACAAAAAACTGACAGGCCAATAAAAAGCCATAAAGATGACAGAGTGGACTATTGAGGATAACAAAGAAAATATGTATTGTCACTATTATGCAAGAAGCACAGAATTTCCAGACAGAACATATACAAAAAGATTGAGAGAGATATTAAAGGAAAGAAAAATACTTGCACAAGAAAAACTGCCAGAAGCTTCAAATAAAAAGTAGTGTTCATTAATATAACAGATTTTTTGAAAAACATTATATAAACCAAGAAACCTTCGGACGTTTGAAAAAAGAAATGACTGAAGAAGTGTGAAAATATAATAAAAACATCTAGAAATTTTTGAAACATATAAAAAAGAAATATGGACATGGGAAAGAAAGAGAGAACTGATATGGTGCAATATTTATGCAAAAGAGAAAGCCATATTAATAAATACAAAAAAGGCAGCCCCAAAGATATTCAAAGAGAAATACAAAGGCATCCAGAAATGGAAAAATTTACAATACAAAACATTACATTACAAAGAGGGAACACAGAACAGAAGATTAGTAAAGTAGAAGATAAAAAAGAAGATGAAGTTATAGAATAAGTGTGAATTGAAGGATTTAGTAATGAAATTCTAACACAGGTTATATCACAGCATGATGAAACAATGGACCCGCAAAGTAAGGAGAAACAGGAGGAGCATGAGAAATCTGAAGAGGAAATATGGGCATGGGAAAGAAAAAAGAGATTTAATATTGTATAATATTTATGCTAAGGAAAAAGCAAAACTAACCAATACAAAAATAACAGCACCGACGATATTTGAAGAGAATATAGGCAAAGACATCCAAATATGAAACATTTTACAATACAAAAAATAAGAAAACAAAGAGGAAAATTAGAAAAGAGGATTAGCAATGGAGAAGTCAAAGAAATAGAAACTGAGGTTATGGATTACCTACGAAGTGAAGGATTTAGTGTAGAAAATCTAACTCTGATAACATCACAGCAGGACAGAGCAGTCTTTGTCTTCTTCTCTTTTGGCTGTTAGCGGTCATCACAGCGGCTCATCTGTTTCCATTTCTTCCTGTCCCCTGCATCTTGCTCTGTTACACCAACCACCTGCATGTCCTCTCTCACCACATCCATAAACCTTATCTTAGGCCTTCCTCTTTTCCTCTTACCTGGCAGCTCCATCCTTAGCATCCTATTCCCAATATACCCAGCATCCCTCCTCAGCACATGTCCAAACCAACACAATCTCACCTCTCTCGCTTTGTCTCCAAACCGTCGAACCTGAGCTGACTCTCTAATATACTGATTCCTAATCCTGTCCATCCTTGTCACACCCAGTGCAAATCTTAACATCTTTAACTCTGCCACATCCAGCTCTGACTCTTGACTTGTTGTCAATGCCACCGTCTCCAACCCATATAACATAGCTGGTCTCACTACCCTCTTGTAGACCTTCCCTTTCACTCTTACTGGTACCTGTATGTCACAAATTACTCCTGACACTCTTCTCCACCCATCCACCCTGCATGTACTCTCTTCTTCACCTTTCTTCCACACTCACCATTACTCTGAACTGTTGATCCCAAGTACTTAAACTCATCCTCCTTCGCCAAATCTACTCCCTGCATCCTCACCATTCCTCTATCCTCCCTCTCATTCACACACATATATTCTGTCTTAGTCCTGCTGACCTTCATTCCTCTCCTCCCTAGAGCATTTCTCCACCTCTCCAGGGTTTCCTCAACCTGGTCTCTACTCTCACTACAGATCACAATGTCATCTGCAGACATCATAGTCCACAGGGCCTCCTGTCTGATATCATCTGTCAACCTGTCCATTACCACTGCAAATAAGAAAGGGCTCAGAGCTGATCCTTGATCTAATCCCACCTCCACCTTAAATGCATCTGTCACTCCCACTGCAGACCTCACCACTGTCACAGTACCCTCATACATATCCTGTACCATTCTTACATACTTCTCTGACACTCCTGACTTCCTCATAAAATACCACAACTCCTCTCTAGGCACCCTGTCATATGCTTTTTCTAAGTCCACAAAGACATAATGCAACTCCTTCTGACCTTCTCTGTATTTCTCCATCAACACTCTCAGGACTGAGCAATGGATCCCCAAATTAAGGAGAAACTAGTGGACCGGGAAACAACTGATCAGTTGGCATATGAAGATACCTTGGAGCCCTCCATATCAAACCAGTACAAACGTTCATTTGGAGTTGAACAGCAAGGGAAGAACCAGGAAACTGTGGCAACTCTGATGCAGTAAAGATTGTGGAGTGACTGACCAGTCAGTTCCCACAAGAAATGGATGACACAGGATGAAACTGAAGAGAATGTGGTGCAGGAAGATGCATTGGAACTTTCTGTAGAATGACCACATAAAATGGAAAACAATGTGCGCAAAGTTTAGAAGAAAATGATCTAAGAGATGAACTGCTTGATTTAACAGAGATGGGCAAACATATTAAGTTCAATGAATGAAATAGACTACAGAAAGTCAGAAAGTCAATAAAACCCAAAAAGTTAGAAGTCTGACAAACCAAATGAACACAGTTAATTAGAACTGTCCACAGAGATTCATGCGATGTAACAGAAGTAAATAGGATATATTACTGTGCAGTTAAATTAATAACAGATAAAGTCTTACCACAAAGCATAGGGCAGGAAAGGAAAGGGAAAAATCAAATGCCATCATGGAATTATCGAATAGAGAAAACTATAAAGCAATTAAGACAAGAAGTGTCATTGTTAGAAGAGTATAGAAGAGGGAAAAGATCAACAAAAATACTCAGAAAGACAGACGTGATAAAAGCAATGCACAGTTATCAGGACAGATCAGGATGTACCGTATACTATTGCAAATAATAAATTAAAAATATCAGCACAGACAGAAAAACTTAGAAGATATGCAGATAAATATAAAGGAAAAGTACTAAATAAGCAATTTATTGATGACCCAAAAAATTTTATAGAGAACTGGAAAACAAGGTAAAAGGAATTAAAACACCACCAAAAAAGAAGAAATAGATACATTTTAGAGACGTATTTATGAAGATCCTGTGCAACATAACAAAGATGCTAAATAGATAGAAGTAAAAGAAAGAATAAGAAGTTCAAATGTACAGGATATGAAATGGGATGAAGTAACAACCAAAGCCTCACCTCAGGCTTTGTACCCACTGAATGGTGCACTGCGATGGTTATCCCCACTCCACAAAGGGGGAGCCATGACGGACCCCGGGAACTACTGCCCCATTAGCCTGACGAGCCTGGTCTGCAAGGCCATGGAATGTATCATCGTGGAACCATAAACAAAGACATTGGTAATCTCCAAACTCTGGACCCTACCCAGTTTGGATTTGTAAAAGGCAGATCATGTCTCCTAAACCTGATTGACTTCTTTGAAGCAGTCACCAAAGCCATAGATTAGGGTAAAATGCTTCACACAGCTTATCTAGATCGCGCCAAGGCTTTCGACACCATCCCCAACGCTGGAATTATAGATAAGCTCACTAAACTAGGCATAAATCCCTATGTCACAAGATGGGTTGCCAACTGACTCATGGACAGAACCCACACTGTGAAAGTAGCAGATTCCAAATCCAACATCAGACCAGTGACAAATGGAGTACCACAGGGTTCAGTCCTGGGTCCTCTCCTGTTTGGTATCTACTTTTCTGAAGTGCAGGCCAACACAGAAGGTCTTTGGCTAACAAAGTTTGCAGATGAATGCAAACTAGGAGCCATAATCGAAACTCCTAATGATGTGGACAAACTACAAAAAGGCCTCACTGAGACAGATACCTGGTGTCAAAGCCATGGCCTGAAGCTCAATGCCAAAAAGTGTATTGTCATCCCCTTTGGTAAAAACTCTGTACCCATGAACTACCACATAGCTGGTAGTCTACTTAATGCCAAAAATGTGATGAGACCTTGGGACACAGGTGGACAGTAGTCTCTCTTTTGATAATCACATCACCACAGTGGTCAGGAAATTCTTCTACGTGGCTCATCTCATCACAAAAGGATTCTCATCCAGAAAAAAAGAGGTCATTGTTCCCCTTTACTCATCACTCATTAGACCCATTATAGAGTACAATGCCCCTTTTGGTATGTACCTCACAAGACATCTACAACAACTGGAAAGACCACAGAAATACCTCACAAAGAGGATTACTGGCCTCAAACAGATGCCCTATGCAGACCGTCTCAAAAAACTACAGCTTTACTCCATCGCATATCGCCTACTCAGGGGCGATGTCTGCCTAACATACAAAGCTATGTCAAACCCAGAGCTGTTGGACATGCTCCACTTAAAGAAATCCCAATCCCTCTGTGCTACATGCTCTAGGAACCTAAACCTTGTCACCACAATAAACAGAACATGCTGGAGGGATAGATTCCTGTCTCAGAGACTTTCCATACTCTGGAACAGACTACCTATCTATGTCAAACAGAGCTCCTCATTAGCACTCTTCAAGAAAAATCTTGATGATTGGATGGGAAATGGGAAATTCACCCCGGGGATCACTTCTGTGGCTCTGCTCAACAGGGGCACAGGAAAATAATTTTCTTGGGTGGAGAAAGCCAGGGTACATTTTTTGGCTAGGCTTGTATGGGCCCTAGGGCCGATAGCCTAGTACCTACATATGAACCTATGAAGAGATTGAAATAAAGTTAAGAAAAGCTCTTAAGTGGAAAACCGCAAGTATTAACATCTTTACATGAAGATTTAGCGATGAGTAAGAACTATTTATATGTGCACCCCAAACAGACACTACCCTGGTTACCAACAGGAAAAACAAAACTCCTTCTTAACAGTGAAACAACAAGCTATCCTAAAAACTGTAGACCAATAGCTTGCCTTCCGACAACAAATAAACTATACACTGGAATTAATTCCGACACAGTTTATAGTCACTTAGAAGAAAACTCAATCATGGCAATAGAACAAAAGCATAACAAAAGAAAGTCATATGAAACAAAGGATCATTTATTGTTGATTAAAGTCATAATGGAGAACTGTAAAAAGGGGAAGAATCTAAGTATGGCATGGATAGACTACAAAAAAGCATTTGACAATATTCCATATTCATGGATAAAAGAGTGTTTAAAAATGTATAAGATACATCCTGCACTGATCGATTACATTGCATCAACCATGAAACAGTGGCAAACTATGTTGCAGTTAAGCCATTATCAAGGACAAATTATTTTTCCAGGGATAAAAATTCAAAGGGGGATATTCCAAAGTCAATTTACAGACAAAAGCTCTCAACCTATTGTATTTTATTGTTGTTAATCATTTATTTTATTAATTCTTATTAAAGTGATATTTTTCCCCAGACCATGGTGGTGCAGTTAGCCTTGTTTTGTGATATTCCAGGGTGACTCTTTGTCACCGCTGCTCTTTTGTCTTGCTTATATCAAGACTATCCCCCGGATTTATCAAGCCCTTTATAGCATGCAGGATTAGTTGAAGAGCTATTTTCGGCAATATGGCTGACGTGCGATCCAGGAATGAGCTCCCGGGATGTGCACGTGAGCTATTAGGCTAATCCTGCACGGACCAAGCTCCTGTATGCTCACTTGCAGGTGAAAACCATGCAAATGAGGGTAATCTGTGATCCAGGAAGCCGGCAGCTGTCAGTGCAGGACGAGTGCAGTCTGCAGAAATGTACTCGGTTAGTAACCGAGTACATTTCTGCAAACTACAAAATGGAGCTATGACAGCTCCAAATAAAGGCCGCATACTATTGAGGAAGCATGCCAATGGCCAAGTAGAAGGCCATTGGCATTGCAAACTGTTTAAAAAAAAACTTTTATTTTTTTTCGCCGATCTCAGCTGTTTAAGCATAGGGCAGTGGCGCGCAAACGGGATCGGGGAGAAAATAATAAAATAAACCTAAAATAAGCATTCTAACTAAAATCAGTATTCTGCCATGCAAGTCAATGGCAAGCATAAGACAACCTGGCCAGTGAGTAATGGTTGCTAGAAGGGAGGCTCAGTATGGGACATGTAACTATACATTAGCAGGCAATCCTATGCAAATGAGGGAAAGGTTAGTGGATCCCAGTTTTCCCCAGGGTGTGAGGCAGGTCCCAAGAGTGTAAGAGTATAAATAGCTAGGTGCAAGACTAGGATATAGGTGACATCATGGGGGGGTGTCAGGCACACTGTAAGCGGATTGGAGCCCTGTGCCACGGGATTGCTCCTAGCTTAGCACAGCTAAGCTAGGGGTGTGTCTAAACCTGCCTAGCACTCTTTACAAAGTGTAAGCGGGTGTGCGTGCCGCGCCGGGTTTTGCAGGAAGAAAACGGAAGTTAAACCAGGAAATAGCAGCTGTGTGCACATTTGAGCACTCTGCACGGTGAGCACACAGGCTTAAACAGGGAGGCAATGGGAAGGGAAAACAGCAGTAGGAAGGTAATCAAGGAAAACTAGCTTAGCTGGCAGGTGAAATGTATCAGAATCAGCCAATTACACAGACAGCAGACCAGCACAGCCCAGAACACTACTATAAACTAAGCAAACATCTTCCCCTCTGGTTTTTCCACACTCTCCACCACTGATATATACATGCAGGGAAATTTTAACAAACAAACCTACAAAATGAGAAGGGCTGCAGCAGGCAACATAGAACATCATGTGCAAGTGGCAGAGGGTGGTGAGGATGTGAATGCTGCTGAACAACCCACAGTGAGGAGAAGGAGAAGAGTGTACAGACTCAGGGTAACCTACCAGGGGCTATATGAGCTGGAGATAGTGGGGCACTATAGGGTGGACAGAGACCTCCTACAGCAAATTGTTAAGCTGTGCCGGCCACACCTGTCACACTAAACTGGCCAAGGGGAACCCATCCCAGTGGATACCAAGGTATGTGTAGGCCTAGGTATACTAGCCGCAGGTACCTCCCACAGCACAACTGGGGATATCATGGGGATCTCACAGGCATCAGTATCCAGAGTATTCCACCAGTTCCTGGATGCCATAGCAGCACATGCCAGTGAGCACGTATATTTCCTCAACACACGTGAGGTGCTGACCAGCAATATCCGTGTCTTCCACCAAATAGCAGAATACCCTGGGGTATTGGGTGCTATAGACTGCACGCACATATGCATCAAAGCACCACCCAGTGAGCAGGGTAGGGTCTACATCAACCGCAGGGGCATCCCCTTCATCAACTGCCAGGTCGTATGTGATGCCCAGGGCATTATAATGAATGTGTGTGCTGGCTGCCCTGGAAGCTATGACGATTCACACATATGGCATCTGATGCAGCTGTACCACAGATTTGCCAGTGTGGACATCCCCTACGGTCACCTAGTGGGGGATGCTGGGTACCCACTGGAGCCGTGGCTGATGACACGCATCAGAAATGCACACACACCTGAACAACAACACCATAATGAGGCACATGCACAGGCCAGACATATAATAGAGTGTGTGTTTGGGATGCTCAGGTCACGGTTCCGGTGTCTGGACACATTCGGTGGAGCCTTGCAGTATTCACCAGCTACATGTACCCAAATTGTTATGGTATGTGCTATGCTACACAATATGATCCTGCCGAAACAGCTGCATCAGGAACAGCATGGGGCAGGGCCACACAACCCCCACCAATGCCAAGGCCTGTACAGGTACAGAGTGACTTGGAGGAGGAACAACCTGAGCCTGCCCCAGCAGGCAGAAGGAGGCGTGCCCAGTATGCCCTGGCCTTGGTAAAGAGGCAATGCATAGCATATGCACTGACACAGTAGGGACCCAGGGAATAACACCTCTCTCTGACTCACACAGACAGTAAAAGGGATGCCAAACATGACACTACCTGTTTTTAACCATGTGTAGGGAGTGTATTATGTGCATCCAACATAGGCAGCCCTCCAGCACCATCCTCAAGTCTGGCACACCCTCAAGGTAAGTCAATCAACCTACCAATTGCCAAATGGAGTAGAATGTGTTGCTACCTGTAGCTATGGTATGGATGTGAGCATGCAAGGGAATTGGGTGGTTGAATGATATGGCAGCAGACAGTAGACACCCATAGTGGCACCATGACATCTGTAACACATACTGGAGTCACCATAGTAGCCAGTACTACACAGGGTGACAAAACCCACTGCAGGAAATGAGCTGAGCACCATATGTGTCCATAAGACCCACACACGCCAGTCAGGAAGGTTCACATACCCAACAACAGTCTCACCCAGCAGGACAGGTGTAGACAAACACAAACAACTGCTGTACTATGGCCTCTGAATGAGCCCTATGGGTAACACCTCCCCCAGGCCTACACAGACAGACTACAGCAGGCCAGGCAGTTGGATGCAAATTGTGAAGGCTACTAAGTCAAAAATGAATATGTAGGTAATTAAAGCTAAGATCTGTAGTACTCTGGTATGCCTCTAGCCAGCATGATAGGCAAGACTACAGACTGAAATGGAGTACCTGACATACCAGCACAGTCCTAGCAAATGTGTACAAGTGTCAGGTGTGCCCCCCCCCATCCTACATACACTTATAGTAACAGTCAGGTGTGCCCCCCCCACTCCTGTGTAGAAATGTAGAAACAGTCAGGTGTGTCCCCCCCACTATGCAAAAATGTAGCAACAGTCAATGCCAAATGACCAATGGATACCCTGCAGACACAGCATGCTACCTATCGGTGTACAACACAGAGGTCAGCACCGCAGTACAAACTAGCTGGACTTGATTCACACATGCAATACAGATGGCCATACCGGGCATGCTCACACACTTAGAGGAATGAAGGCAATGTCAGTCAACAACATACTGAAAGGTCATACTGGGCATGCTCACACACTTAAACACATGAAGGCCATGTCTGCAAATACCAGTGGACCAGACATATCTGGCAATCGCAGTTCTTAGTGCAGACACATGTCACCATGCACCACTCCTGCCTTTCACACACAGTGGATAGGAATACAGACACATATGTAAGGACAACA
This sequence comes from Protopterus annectens, assembly GCF_019279795.1. NCBI lineage: Eukaryota > Metazoa > Chordata > Ceratodontiformes > Protopteridae > Protopterus > Protopterus annectens. The sequence goes on from NC_056746.1 coordinate 810,041,332, forward strand.
CATTATAATAAGCCAAAGGTAGACGGACATAGATGTGTGGAAGAGGGTGACCGTGACCAGGAGCCATCTGGGCCTGTCCCACCCAGCACACAGCCAAAGGGCCCCAAACATATGAGGTGCAGATGTCACTCACTGCAGATGCTAGCCACCAGTATCTGTCAGCATGACAGACTATGTGGTGCACGTGTCAGCTGTGCAACATGACTGTACAAGGAAGTAGTCATCTAGTAGCTGTATACACGTACTTGTGACATATGACCTCATGTGTGCCCGCATGTGGCATGTCAACCCCTATATGAATAGCTTGTGGCCCATGCACACACTGCCCTCCCCATAGCAGTATTATGACAAGCCTGCTGAGATCATCCAATGTGTAATACACCTTTGGGAGAGCTGTAGCTCAGTATTTTCCATGGTGTGCCCCATAACTGCATACTGCTGTAGTGATAAACTAGTTAGGTAGTAGCTCTAACCCCAGACTTGGCAATTGTGTGAGTGTATGTTTGTGTGTATGTCTGTCTCTAACTGTGTAGAGAGAAATGCTTTTTAGGCTACTCAACTCCGTACAATTCATATAATCAACTTTGGCAAGGCTGCTGATGTCACTCACCTAGAAATACACCTCTGGGAAAGTCATAGCCCAGTAATCTCTGTAGCGTGTCCTGTAACTGTGTACAGCTGTATTGTGATAAAGTAGTTAGGTAGGTGTTCTAACCCCAGACCTGGCAAGTGTGTGTGTGTGTGTGTGTGTGTGTGTGTGTGTGTGTGTGTGTGTGTGTGTGTGTGTGTGTGTGTATGTGTGTGGGTCTGACTGTGTAGAGAAAAATGCTTTTTAGGCTACTCACACTCTGTACAATTCATATACTCAACTTTGGCAAGGCTGCTGATGTCACTCACCTAGAAATACACTTCTGGGAAGGTTATAGCCCAGTAATCTCTATAGTGGATCCTGTAACTGCGTACTGCTGTAGTGTGATAAAGTAGTTAGGTAGGTGTTCTAACCCCAGACGTAGCAACTGTGTTTGTGTGTGAATGTGTATGTGTCTGACTGAGTAGACAGCAATGCCTTTTAGGCTACTCACACTCTGTACAATTCATATACTCAACTTTGGCAAGGCTGCTGATGTCACTCACCTAGAAATACACCTCTGGGAAAGTCATAACCCAGTAATCTCCATAGCGCGTCCTGTAACTGCATACTGCTGTAGTGTGATAAAATAATTAGGTAGGTGTTCTAACCCCAAACTTGAAAACTGTGTGTTTGTGTGTGAATCTGTGTGTATGTGGGTCTCTGACTGAGTACAAAACAATGCTTTTTAGGGTACTCACACTCCTTAGAATTCATATACTCAACTTTGGCAAGGCTGCTGATGTCACCCACCTAGAAATACACCTCTGGGAAGGTTGTAGCTTAGTAATTTCCGTAGCACGTCCTGTAACTGCGCACTGCTGTAGTGTGATTTAGAACTGTGGTAGGGTTCCATCTCCACCCATGGCAGTTCTGGATGTTTTGTGTGTGTTCCAAAGTCTGTGTATGGAGCAATGCATTATAGGCTACTCACTCGCATTACATTTCAAATGCCCTACTTTGGCAATCTTGCTAATGTCAGGCATTGTGAAATACAACATTGTGGAAAAAGTTCTGTAGTAATCCCTGTGGTGCGACCTATAACAGGTCTATGCTGTAGTATCCTATAGACCTCAGTCAGGGGTTCTATACCCACACGTCAGTTGTGGATGTCTTGTGTGTGTCCCACTATCTGTGTAGGGAGCAATGCATTTTAGGCTGGTCACCAGCAGTACAGTTGAAATGCCCTTCTTTGGTAATCCTGCTAATGTCATTCATTGTGAAATACAGCTTTGGGGAAGAAGTACTTCAGTAATGTCCATGGCACGTACTATAACTGCGTAGTGCTGTAGTGCAATAAACTAGTTAGGTAGGGGTTCAACTCCCAGACATGACAGGTGTGTGTGTGTGTGTGTGTGTGTGTGTGTGTGTGTGTGTGTGTGTGTGTGTGTGTGTGTGTGTGTGTGTGTGTGTGTGTGTGTGTCTGTAACTCATATCCTGTGTAGAGGTGGATGTGAGTGTGTGACACTTGTGGGCAATGTGAAGGGGATTTTGCTTATTTCTTTTATGGTGGCCCTACTGTATTTTTATTTATTTTTTATTTATTTTACATTTGTTGACCGGGCTAGTCCAACTGGATATATGTCCATTTTCAGTAGAGGCCCGGGGAGAAAAGCTCCATTAGTTGTACACTTTCACAAAAAGGCATAAAAGGTTACATAAGAATCATAGCAAATAAAACAGATAAAAAATAAAATATAAAATTGTAAATTAATTTTTTTTTTTTTTTTTTTTTTTTGTTAACAAGGGTAATGGTAGAGAAAAGAGTTAGCATTAGTCTGGATTAGTGCAGGAGCAAAGCCAGTGTTTATTGAGATAAACTTTTAGTTGGTATTTGAAAAGTTGGAAAGAGGTTAAAGAAGTGATGTCAGAGGGTAGTTTATTCCATGCTTTTCTAACAGAGTTGGAGAATAAACTGTCACCTGCATTATTGTTAGGTTTGGTAATATTAATCAGAAGTTTATTAGAAGAACGTAGTTGTTTCAGGTTGTTGTATGGAGAAATAAGGCTAGAAAGTATTGGTGTGTTGGTTGGCTGATATAGAATCTTATAAGCAATTAAGATCTGTTGAAGTGTAATTTGGTTAGGAAGTTCTATCCAGCCTAGTTCTTTTAGGTTCAAGCAATGATGAGTTCGAAAAGGAGATCCAGCAGCGAATCTAGCTATGTTATGATAGGATGTTTCTAGTTTCTTCATGTTGTTTTTGGAAAGATTAGTGTAAATGGGGGAAGCATAGAGAAGAGTGGAGATTAGGTGAGATCTAGCAATGGTGGACCTTGCTGTAGGTGTTAGGAAAGGTTTGATTCTATAAAGGGATCCTATTTTTTTTATTAACTAATTTTATGGTGTTATTGATGTGAGAGTCGAAGTTGAGGTTATCAATAGTTACTCCTAATAGTTTTGTGGTCAAGTCAGGAGAGATGAGTGTTCCATCAGTGGACGTAAGAGTAAAGTAAGGTGGAGTAGATTTCCGAGTAGGTGAAAAAAGTAATAGGTTGGTTTTCTTGGGGTTAAGGAGTAGACAGAGAACCATTGTTCTACAGCATTTAAAGCTTTTTGAGTAAGTGACTGGAGTTCAGTTTGAGAGTTAGCGGTACAGATTATAGTTGAGTCGTCTGCATATTGTATACAGGTAGTATATGGGATAGCAGATTGAAGGTCATTAATAAAGACTGAAAATAGCAGAGGGCCTAGGATAGAGCCTTGAGGTACGCCTAAGGAGATAGGTAGAAGATTAGAAAGTGAATTTTTCCAAAGTATTGCCTGCTGACGATTTTCTAGGTAAGATGCAAACCAGGACAAGGCAAGATGATCAAGAGCCAGAGATTTTAGGATATGTAGTAAAAGTTTATGATTCACCATATCAAAAGCTTTGGATAGGTCGATGAAGACTGAGGATGATATATAGTTTTTGTTGCGGTTAATGTTAATGGAGTTAGTGAAGGAGAGTAAAGCAGTGGTGGTACTGTGTGAGGGTCTGAAACCATGCTGACAGTTAGAAAGTAGGTTGTTGTTGAGAAGGTGATTTAGTATTTGTTTGTGAATACATTTTTCCATGATTTTTGCAATTGGTGAGAGGAGAGCTATTGGTCGAAAGTTGGAGAAATCATTAGAGTTTCCCCCTTTATGTAGTGGGATGATATGAGATATCTTCCATATAGAGGGGAAGATTCCTTCTATTATAGATCTATTAATCAGGATGGAAATAGGGTAGGCTAAGGCTTTGGCACCTACCTGCAGGAATTCTGCAGGCAGTTTGTCTGCAGAGGGAGTGGTAGGTTTTAACTTTTGGAGCAGTGATGCGATAAAAGAGGTAGAGACAGGTTGTAAGTGGAGGGTAGGAGGTGAATTTGATGTAGGTGGAAGTAGATTAGAGGTATTAGGAGATAGATGACTAGCAAGTGTTTGGATAGTATTCGTGAAGAATGAGTTGAAGTCATTTGCTGTTTGTTTAGGGTTCTCTGGGTTAGAGTCACAGGGATTAGGTGTAATGGAATGACCTGGAGATAGAAGATTGTTAATACTGGTCCAGAATTTTTTAGGTTCCTTATTAGTGTTGTGCTGTAACTGAAGGTAATAGTTTTTTTTTGTCTGTCAGGATAGCTCTTTTAGTGCTGTTTCTAAGCTCTCTAAAGTTTTGGCGATCAGTTAGATTTTTAGTGGTGCGCCATTTAGACCAAGATTTGTTTCTAAGATTGATTTTATGCCTAGTATCGTTAGTTAGCCAGGGGGCTACTTTTGTTTTGGTTCTGATGGTACGGGTTGGGGCATGTTGGTCCAGAATTGATAAGAATGTAGAGTTAAAGTATTCTACTGCATTATTAAGAGGAAGATATTTTAGTGAGGACCAATTACAATGTTTTAGATCAGCTTGAAAATGTTCAGAGTTAAAATGCTTTTTTGTTCGTAGTGTTCTAAGGGTGGCAGGTAAGGTTAGGTTGATTTTGTGTCTAATGACATAAGTTATACAGTGGTCGCTTAGATCATCTGGGAGGGTACCAGACTGGTAGGTTTGTTGGGGGGTATTAATCAGAATCCAGTCTAGGATAGATTCATGGTTGTTGGATTTAACAGTTCTGGTTGGACAGTTAATGAGTTGAGTGTAGCCATATAGGTTTATGTGGGATGTAGGGTTAATATTATTACAGGAATACCAATCAATGTTAAAGTCACCTAGAACTAGTGTTTCTTGGGGGAGATTGTTTGACAGAAAGCTAAGGATACATTCTAAAGTGTTAGTGTTATTTCCTGGGGGGAGATAAACACAAATTATGTTAATAGCTTTACTAGGGTTGATTTGAAGTTTTGAGCTGATTACTTCTGCATTATTGTCTAGAGGAAGGTTAAGATTTATTATACTAATTTGGAGTTGTGCTTTGTAGAGAATTGCTACTCCACCTCCCTTTTTGGTTTTACGGTCCATTCTAAAGATACTATACCCGGGAGGGGTAATTTCATTATCCTTAATGGTTGGTTTTAGCCATGTTTCTGATAAACATAAGATATCAAAATGGTGAACATCTAAAAGGGCATGGAGTTGAGAGATTTTGTTGCAAATGCTTCGTATGTTAAGATGAGCTATAGTAAGAGAGTTGGTATGTGTGTTTGATGTTATGGGAGAAGCTTTGTCTTGTTTAATGCAACTATTGGTGTTTGTGCTATTTGGGCCAGGGTTAGGGTGAATGTCCCCATCCAATAGTGATTGGGGAAATAAGAAATATTGGAGCTGGAATTGTTTATGTATATCACAATGTCAACCATACAGGGATAACAGAGGTACATTAGCTGAGAGGCTGGGGTGCAAAGCCATACCCATACCGATACATGTGACATCAAGGCCAGCCAATCACAGTTAGCAACCCCACTATTACCGAGAGCACACACTCAACCCATGTGTCATATGAACACACATGCCTAGGCAACAGCCAATATGTTGGTAGTACACTGCATATTGGCCACTGATAGTAACCATTCAGTTATAGCAGTGGGCTACAGAGGGTATGTCACCTTGCCCATCTGTCCAATATCCATGTACATGCAGACAGTGCACCCTCCACCATGTTCCCCAGTGGACACCTGCACCACCTATGGTGCCGTCACATGACTCACAATGGACATACCATGCCTGACAACATGCCCTGTATGGACAGATGACACTGACATCAGGGAATGCTGTTAGCATGCTATCAGTGTAGGTGCAGGGTAAACCTGCTGCCCATTACCAGTTCCTGCCACAGGTGGGCAAGACTGGCACATCTGATGATAATCTGTGTTCATAACATGGGCCAGATACCCCAGGTACAGTAGCACATGTCACTGTACATGCATGTGGGAGGTGTGCACATCCCAGACACCATCCATGTCATGGACTAAGGAACACATACATGGCAAGTGATGCACAGCATTGGCCACACACAATATTCACCCAGGTGACTGGATGGGGATGCAATACCCACCTGTGTGGGCAAATTCCAAAACTACAGGCCTGAGCCACAATCCCAACCATTGTCATGTGGCCTGATGCCAAGGTATAGCCATCACCTACCCTTGTACAGCCTGCTGGAACAGTTGACCACCACACATCCATGCAGACATGCACCCATGCATGTCAGAACTGGCACCCTGTGTGTTTGTGTGTGTTGTATGTCCACATCCACACTCACTACAACCCCCCCAGGGCATACTGAAGCATGCTGTCTGACACCTCCTCATACTCTTTGCCCATACCACCTCCATATGACCTGTGGTGCATGTGATACCTGCACATCGATGTGTTGTGGCAAACCCACTAGTGATGAGTTGCACTCCTGGCCCTGCCAAGTGTGTCAATGTGTGTGCGTCCCTGTGTGAGTGTGCCTGTGTTGACGCTGGCACCTGTTCATGCAGACAGGCACATGTACGTCACCTACCATATATATCCCTGTTGCAGATGTCACTCACCATCACATAAATGTTCTGAGTGCTCCACAGCAGGTAACCCATGTGGCACATCCAATAACTGCATCGAACTGTGATAGCACTACATAGTTGTTGCGGGTTTGATACCCTGTGCTGGTAGGTGTGTGACACAAACATGCTTCAGTTTTACTCTCCCACCCCTCCATGACATGTATTTGCCTCTATCTGCCTCCCCCACCCCTTCTCTGGTGGATGTGGAGCCCCACACCTGCTTTGCTTAGGCAGCAGCACGTGTAATTTAAGTGATGCTCATGATCAGCTGATGGCCTCTGGGCAATTTGCAGCCCTCCCCTAGCTGATTGAATGTGGAACAGCTGTGGTAACATTCCCATAGCCAAATTCATGGAAACACACTACAATGCCTAGGAACATCATGGTGGTGTTGGCCCTTTTCAGTCTCTGTGAGCAGGAACTAGATCTGCTGTTTGGAAAACAGCATCTCAGATGGATTGGGGATTTAACTCTAACAACATACACTGTGGAAAGATGGCAACAAACAGGAGGGGGATGTGACTGACCTGACTACAGACTATAAGTGCTGCTATACTGCATTTGGAGTAATGTTGGTTTAACAGTGTTTGTCTGGATATGCCTGTTGTACATGTTGCAATAATTGCCATGTCAGTTCCATGTATATGAGGAATCCCCATCTGCAGGGTCATCTGTAGACTGGGCAGTGTTCTGCCTTTGGTTTCATGTGTTAGCCAAGGTGCATCTATCTGTGGAATGCAGAAGGTAGTGTGAGGATTGCAGTCTGTAGATGGTGACGGCCGTGACATTTACTGACTTCATATCCCTCATAGGACATATGTTGCAACAAACTCCGTTACAATGGTAAATGTATGAGGTTATCACATGTCTATACTGGCCCTGTGTATGTGCTGACAGCCACACCTCTGTCAACCTTTGTACATATGTCGTGCATGAAGTGGTGCATATGTGCTGTACACCATAAATAGTGTCATCATATCTGATAACAAGCCAGTGATATATCAGATTGCTACCCATGTCATGTTCAGTACGAGTTATATATCATGACATAACCTGGACATTCTGTGGATGTTTGTACAGTACTGAGGTCTGTGTAGTGATGGTGAATGTCGGCAGTGTGTGTATTGTTAATATATACATTAGCTTGTGTACAGACTGAGGTAGATGTCATTGTTCTAGCTCCCCTTCTATCTGATATTACATGCTGCCCCACTGTATGGTGCCATTTTGCCGTACATGTTTGTAGGGCCATACACACACATGTCCCATACCACAGACAGCCATCAGACCAAACTGTGTAGCAGCCCAGTATATGTAGGGTCATTCTGTGAGCGGCACATATGAGGATGGTGTAGAACAGATAGTCCATATACTGTAATAATATGCTAGCTTACCATATATGGCTGTGTTCACATTGGTTGTGGTTATGCACTTTCACACAGGTGTATCTTACCCTGTGCTGTGACATGGCTGTTGAGCCTGCTATATTCCCCATATGAGATGTAGGCCAGTGTTGAGCCAGTCTGCCTGTAGCCTGCACACTGCATTGTTACATGCCTAACAGCCTAGTGTACTTACCCAATGAGATGTCGTGTGCTGATACTTGCCAGCTGTACTGCTGCCGGGCCTCCATTAACAGTCATGTATGTCAGACAGAGCAGTGGGATGCTGTACAGATGTATGTCAATATATAATGAGTAGTATGTGTCCTTGGCACCCCTGTACCAGCAGTCATGTGTTAGGCCAGACAGGCGTGTGTGAATCCAAAACCTTTGTGGCAAATGTATACCAGTCATTATGTGTTATACCCATCTACACGCCTGTCTACATCCTTATTGTAAGGCCTGGTACACATGTTGTGCACTAAGGGATTATGTGTAAACCTCTGGACTATACAGGGTGTGTCCAAAGTTCCACATATATTGG